>NC_072738.1:67440985-67740985 GCF_026930045.1 Uloborus diversus
TGGAGGAATTTGCACCAAAAAATAATGGACTTCATTTCACATAGGGGGACATTAGGGTGGTTCAAAAAACGTTTTTACAGCTAGAATCCAGGATACCCTCTATGTTTTAGACTTACTAATAGTATTATGTTGTAAAAGTTTTAGCTTCTTACTCAAACTTTAAAAGGGTGTTCAATGACCCCTTAATTTAACATTAGCCGTACCATAGAAAATGCCAAAAATTTAGAAACTTTTCCCCAGTTGTTTTTTTTTTCCTTTTTTTTTGTAAATAATTATTTTATTGACATGTATATGCATATTACTAGTGTATATGATGATGTGTAGCATTGTTTTTTCGGTTCAATGTATTTTGTTAGTCCCTTCCCCATACGTACGAAGTTTGGGGGAGGGGGTTGAGCACCCTCTCTCATTTGAAATAGGAGACTAAAATTCTCCCAGTATATTACTATCCACAAGTCTAAAAATATTTAGGAGTGTCTTGTTATCTAGGAGAAACTTTTTGTTTACACATGTATGTTTGAATCGCCCTAGAGTACATACGAGGGCATATCAAAAAGTCTTTGCACCTATTTTTAAGCCAAAATACGGTTGTGAATTCAAAGCAAACATATACATTCCCAGCAGTGACAGTTCCTTGAACCGTACCAGCGTATCTGCCTTTTGCTCCGATGAGCGGAGCTGCTATCAGTCATTTAAGATGACGGTTGTTCTTCAGACGTCCACAGCTTATGAACAGCAAAGTGTTATTTGTTTTGTATGGAGCAAGGGACAAAAGCCCGTAGCAATTCACAGGGAAATGCACCTGCTGTCCAGACCTTGCCCCTAGTGATTTTTACGATTTCAGTCTGAAGAAGTTGCTGGCAGGACAGAAGCCAAGAACACGGTCCGACGGTGATTTCACATTTAGCGCTGCGATAGGACAAATGTCTGAACCGGTGTGTTGACTATGTGGAGAAATAATGTAAGGTACGTAATAGGCTACGTATATTTGTAAATACCTGTATGTACCTGTTTGTGGCGAATAAAAAGTAGGCGCAAAGACTTTTTGATTTGCAATCGTATGTGTTTCAAATTTTGCTCGAGAGTGGTCACAAAAAAGATCAATCACACACACACGGACATAAAGATAGAGATTTTCCAAAAATGGTCAAAATGAGCCCAGCGCAATTCAAAACGAAATTTTAACGAATCCAATACTCTTCTATTAGATACAGAAGAAAGTAAAATATTAACAATGTTTATATTATTGATGCAATAATTCACTTTAATACTTACGCTTGTGAGTTTAAAATACAATCCAAAGTAATAAAATTACTGATTAACGGAGCACATTTAGTTCACATTTATGCAGGAGGAACACTTATTCCGAATTATAATGCTCAAAACGTGTTCCCAAAAATGCATTAAAAAATTGCCGTCTAACGCACTAGACTTTACAATATCAAAGTTAAAGAACAACGAGCCCTTTTACCTACAATATTTTCTTCGCATTCCAAATAAAATTCGACCTTCCATAATAATGTAATAATAAACACTTCGATAATAACAGCGTAAGACATTTAAATTGAAATTTATTAGAATTTTAAGCCATTGCAAGGTAAAATATTTTGCTACTTTAGATTAGTTTTCTTTAAGCTCTTAACTTCTGAGAATATATTCGTATAACATTTTAAATATTTATTCTATCGAGAGAAATAATTTTTGTTCTTCCAGAGCTTCTGTGGGTTCAGTCCACCAAGCACGAAAAATTGACATTAAGAAGATTACGATTTAAAAAAAAAGAAGACAATGTTAAAACGGGATTTCATTTTAGAGTCTAGATTATATCCTTCTCAAATGCAAGTTTGTTTTTCCGCCATTTTTTATCTCACCCGACCTGTTTTAAGAATGTTTACTTTTAATTTATCCTTTCATCAAATACAGTTGGGTAGTAGACGAGTATACCGGGTTACTACAAATGATATACTTCTTTTCGAAACTTTATATCGTCGCATCATTGCAACTTTAAGACATCTATTCCCAGGGGACACTAAGATATCCTGCTGTTGTTCTGAGGTGACGATATATAAAAAAGTATTACACGTAAAACTATGAAAAATATATAAAAATAACCACAAACTTATCAAGATTCGGAATTGTGCTAACCAAGTGGTATTACGAGAGCAGTATCTCCAACTTTGCAGTTTTTCATGAAATACAGTAAAAAGGTGTCAGCAGCGTTTCCAAAAAAATAAAAGAAAATGGAATATCATAGAAAGGATTACAATACTCAAAAACCTGCAAAAAATAAATAAAGAAAGGAACAAAAATAACATCTTAGATTGAATTGAATTGCGTCCATTTAGGGTTTCATTTAAATTTTCTAAACTGTAACCCAACGTTAACGAAAAAAGAATTCAATAATAAGATGAGAAAATATTTATCGTTTACAAGGGAAAAAAAGCAAACATACATAAATAAAGCGTGAAAACAGGAATTTTTAAGGCGGGCAGAAAAGAAAAAAAAGGTAAAACTCTTAAATATTTCACTTTTGCAGGTACAACACAGATTGGACAGTTCATATTATACGTTAGTGAACCGGTCTTGGTTCTACCTTTTTCAGTTATCATTACACTGTAAAAACGATTTAGAAACGTTCCTGGGAATGAATGGGCAGCTGGTGTGCCCAATGTCTACCAGTAACACATCTTGAAAAAAGCAGGAAAGTTTTCCGCTAAAGATAGTAACTTTCCTGAAATTATCCTTGAATCTTTCTGCAAAATTTGGAAATCTCCTTGGTAAAAACCCGCCTGGAAAATTAGGTATGTTTAACTAAATTGACTAGAACCGCCCTGATTTACTACGTAAACTCCAGAAGCATCAACGCAGTCATTGACAAAGCTAAGGCAGAATTGCAAGTAAGTACCAAGCAGTTCCCTTGCCTGCAACTCATGCCTTGCAACGCTGCGGCAATCCAGTAACTTATTCGCGCTCGGGAGCTTAGTCGATCTGGACGGGCCGTAATCGATCGATACACTAAATGAATACGCTCAGTCAATCTTTAAACTGGTAGCTAAAAAGGTTTTTCACAACAGTAAAAAGTCTGCAATCGAGCAACTTGTAGCAATTAAGGAAAAAGTTTTGCGAAGATACTTGATTTTACAGGGAAATAGGTGAAAACTCGTGAAATCCCGAAACGTTACACGGAAAATATCAGTGACTTTTCTGATTTTTTTACAATGTAGCCAGAGACAAGAATGCCTCCTTATAGTTTACTGAAATTGCGAATAAACCAGGGAAAAAAGTATAATCAGAAAAATAATAATAACAATGACAATAATAATAATAATAATAATAACTTACACATACACAAAATAAATAAAGCCATGAATCATATGACTCTTTATCTACCACTGACAACAAGACAGGGCTGTACCAATAGTACACTCGTCACGTAAATCAACGGATCACGTGCCTTGCAAAATATCACATAAGGAATGAGGAACGTCAAAATACTGAAAAATAAAGTCAATAAACAATGCTAACTCCTCAAAAAGTTTTGAAAACAGTTATCGAACGTTTTGTTCGGATTATCAGAAATTTCGGATAAAAGGATTCGATTCAGGAAGGACTAATGTAGATAAATTATGTTGCAAGAAATTTCATGTAGTGTAATCTCTTGTTTCATCTTTCACACCAACAATGAACAAGATTACTTGCTTTAGCGAAGGTTTTCAATTAGGTATTCAAAATGGCGGCGAAGAGACCACCCTGCTTTTTCTAAAGTTGGTTGGGCTTTAAACCCCAACCAGCAGTGGACATAAATAAGACATTGAGGCAGAGAGCTCTTACGTGAAGAGCCTCTTATCTAGGACGATATTTCAGCAGGAAAATGGTTTACAGCATTTTGCGGCACTAAAGGGGGAATCTTTACTGCGGACGTCTTTCGTAAACAGGATAGAGAATTCTGAAGTCTGTTCTGAGTTAAAGAGGCGTCCACTGAACTTACTGCCATAGGGATGAGACAAAAGAACAGTTATTGCTCGTATATTAATTTAAACACATTGAATTTCTGTAATCTTAGGTTTTGACAAGTTTTCAAAAAAATTCTCATGTGTGTGATCATCGTTATCTACAATTAAAAACAGCGGCATATTGAAAGGAAATCAGTAGAATGTGGGGGTTAAATAGCCGGAAAAAGTGAAATATTAAAATTATTTCTCAGTTTGCAGCGAAATCCACCCTGCAATATTTTAACTATAATCTTTAAAATGTAGTAGTGGGAAGGTAAACCACAGTATCTACAAAAATGAGTTTTTCCGATAGTTGAATAAACGCGTTTTTGATTCCCCGCAAACAATATAGATGGGGAAAAAACAACCTGGTAGCGTAGTGAAAGGACGTAGATATATTTCATTTCAAAAACGAAAATGTATGATCTTAAGCAAAAGAGTTTGATGATGAAA
This sequence comes from Uloborus diversus, assembly GCF_026930045.1. Taxonomy (NCBI): domain Eukaryota; kingdom Metazoa; phylum Arthropoda; class Arachnida; order Araneae; family Uloboridae; genus Uloborus; species Uloborus diversus. Next base: position 67,445,431 of record NC_072738.1, read on the forward strand.
TTTCAAAATTATTATTCATTTTCAAAAAATATATTTGCTGTCACGGGATGGACAAAGTGGTGAGTTTTCCATGGAATTGGCTTTTCACATGATCAATATTTTCTTATATCTTGTCGTTATAAAACAAAATAAAACCAGGAAATCTTCACAGCTACTCCATCAACCTAAAATTTTGACTTTAAAAAAATAAAAACATTGTTCATTTACTGGCATATGTCGCGGGTGGGTCACAATTCTCACATTCAATCACCAAGATTGAATGTAAGAAGTGGTTGTATAAATTCACTGCTTGTGTATTAGCACTTCAACTAGCTGAAAAAAATAATAAAAAGAAAGATCTACAAATCTTTTTCATGTCCCACATACACCCTTGTGAAAATTGATGGAGTCAAGTTGAGAATTTTTAATTTTCGAATTTTTTAGGTTGTTCAATCATTGTTTATGACAGCTTTTTAGCCTACCAGTTGATTAGGCGCTATAAACTCACATTTTTTTTGTCATAAATATTGTGTTTTGTTTAAGTGTTATAAATTTCTACATTTCTGCTGTTTTTTCTCAATCCAGTCACTTTTTACCCTTTGTTAGCCACGGATATCTCTCCTCGGAAGAGGCAGGCCATTGTGACATTGAGTAAAAATCTGATTGCGCAACAAAAGAAAAAATAATTTGTGCTTTACTAAAAACATGGTTTAGAGATTAATAATTCAAAGAAAAGTGCAAAACTCGAGTTGACTCGGTGCCCAATAGAGTAAAAATGGTGCTGTACAAAAAAGGTGGGGGGGGGGGACCACATACTAAGTCGTGATTTTGACTTTGTAATTAAATAATGAAAATAAATGTGATATTTTGTAAAAAAATTGGCTCGATTCCATTAATTTTCACAAGGCTGTACCTATAAAACAGGCGCGTACGGGAAAATTCAGAAGGTATCCCCACCTAAAATATGCCTCCGAAAACGCTAAAAAATCCTGTCTTCAGGACATATTTCCTTTTTCCCGGATCCAAAAGGAGATCCTTCAGTTCTCATAATGTGAATCTAGAAATGATTCATCGCGAACGGACATTCGATAACAGCGGGTCCTCCTGATGTGAATCGTCTGTCAGTGAGATGCTTCTTCCGTCTGGACGACACCTTCTATTTCCGAATCGATTGCCATCTTTCTCCCTCTTCTTCTCCTCAGTTCTCCCATTTTATCATTTTTTCTTTTTCTCCAACATCATTTTGTTATTTGAAAGACCCTCGTTTAGGGATGGGATACAGCTTTGTGCTGGCCTCAACCCAGAACAAAACATTAAGTAAACTTTTGAGATAAATACTTTGTTTACTTTGTTTTGCACAATAACATTTGCTAAATCAATATAAAAATAATCTTTAAGGTAGGCGAAGATCCTACTTTTCGAAAAGTTGATTTTGAGACTTTGCGAAACTTCAAAGACTCTAATATTCTTTTTAAATCCACAACTTTTTTAAATCGATGAATTGTTGAGGAAACTAGAAGAAATTTAATGATTTCAATCGCACTACTTATCATTGAGATTTGTTTTTCTTTCTTGATTTTTTCCTAACCCGAATCTCAGAGTTCTTATTTATGCCAACAGCTCTATCAAAAAAAAAAAAAAAGAAAGAAAAAAAAAGAAAAAAGTATTAATTCTGTACGTTTTAAACTTTGTAAAAGTGCTAACTGAATATATTACTGTGATATTAACCTCTAAAACCTAATGCACATGCAATATGTCGTTTTTAAGCAATGATCAATTAAAGCGCAGGGCCAAAAACTACGTTTTTCGGGGAAATTTTTGAACAGGTACCCATAAAACCTGTTATTAGTTAATTATTTCTAAATTGTAGGTTCATATAATTCCATGATATCTAACGAAAAGTTAGACACATTTTTTTTTTTTTTAATTATGAAAAAAGTGTGTGCACTGAAAGTTTTAAAGAAGTGTTAGGTTTTGAAGGAAAAAAATTACTAAAGAAAAAAAAAACAGTTACATTTTTTTACAACAAATAATTAGTCAAAATTGTGTTATTTATGTCATTATTAAATAATCATTTTAAGTTTTAGGTTTTAGTAAGGTGCAATGAATAGTGAAGAAAAGAAATATTTAGGATGATCGCTTACCTTAAAAAGTATTAATGCCTCAAAGTTTTGTGCACTCAAAACCAGACTATTGTTAGTTACACTATCACTGCTTTGCACTGAGGCACACGAAGGTTCGAACTCGCGATCTTATAACACAAGTAAATAATTATGTAAGATTTTTTTTAAAAAATGAAGGCTCAGTGCGGAATTTGATTCTACATACATTGCAGCAATAGCATAAAAATCTCCATTTTCGACGAATACTTGTCTGGTCATGCGGTAAAAAATTTATAGGTTAATCTTTGTTGAAATTCACAAGAAGAGTCAGCCATATTCCGCTAATGAATAAAGAGTGGATGTGAACTTAAAAGAGTCTAGTTCAATAGCAGCTAGTAACTAACACCAGTTCTTATTCCGGTACCATACTGCTTCGTGTATAAATCTTTTTATCTATAATCTTTTATTTATAAATCTAACAATTTAAAAATTTCAGAGCCTCAACATGTTTCATTTATATAAAATAACATTAAAGATATGTAAAATTGATAATCATCCATAGAATAGGAAAACAAGGTACACAAATGACAACTAAAAAAAGTCTATAAAATCAAAAATTTAAATTTTTTTAAAGTTTTGAAAATAAGTATATCAGGGTAACTTTTGGGCATAAATTTACAAAGTAACTTTACTTTAGCAAACAATATTAAAACTACATTCTATCATTTCATTAGAAGATTACCGACTGTGGTTTAAAGTTTGCCCGCTTTTTTTGTTTTTTTTACAAAACTTCAAAAAACTCACTTAAATCCTGTTTCTTCTCTCTGCCTATTCTGAAAAAATGCTTTTTGAGTTTCACAAAATGTGTGCGACAGCCAAAATTATAAACATTATCTGGCGATTATTAAAACTTTGACTGATAACTAGCGTTCAAGAGGATAAGACAAAGAAAGAGCTCTTGTGATCGAAAAGTTCAGTTTCTCGAAAATAGATTAAATATTTTTATATTATTACACACTGTATTGTCTAGTTTTTCAGTAACGATCACATCAAAGTGTAACGAGAAAAACGTTAAATAATCCAAATTATTCTAGAGCAGCGAGTACTTTATTAAGTTTGTCTGAAAAAATGCTTTTTGAAATTAACAAAATGCCTGCAGCCGCAAAAATTATAAACATTATCTGGCGATCATTAAAACTTTAACTGATAACAAGCATTCCAGATGATAAGACAAAGAAACAGCTCTTGTGATCGAAAAGTTCACTTTCTTGAAAATAGATTAAATATTTCCTTATTATTACACACTGTATTGTCTAACTTTTCAGTCACGATCGCATCAAAGTGTAACGAGAAGCTCGTTAAACAATCTAAATTATTCTCGAGCAGCGAGTGCTTCATTAAATTTGTCTGGTGAGAGAATTTTAAAGGAAGCTATAGAACGCGACTCGTGTTCCACGAAACAAACAATCAATACCAAGGAGGCATCTCTTCCCAACTGATGCTGCCAAGCGAATTGTCATGCAAAGGGCGTTCCGGATGCGGGAGCTAATGAGGTGCGTCCACAATCCGCGACCTCTTCTCCTCCAACGTTCCAAGAGTCTCCGACTCGCATCCAGAGATCAATGAGGAGAAGACTTATTCTCTCGGAATAGTTCACGCATTTATTTAGCATCCGCTATTGCAAAGTATGATGCGTACTTTTGACAAAGAGGCATCGGTAGAGCTTTGTTTATTCAGCTTGCACTGCGGTTCAGTCACTGATCCAGAATGCTACTGAAGCGGTGACATCAATATGGATATAGGAGAGATTTTCGGTTCAAAGTGCGAAAGGGATAAGTCTGTTGCAGCTGTATTTACTTGAATTTTCAGTTAACCTCGTGTATTTTGATTAGGTAAAGGTATCAACTATCGGTAAGGCATAGTTTCTTGTGCAAATCTGTTGAACACAATGCTCAATCTACGAAGAGTGTCTTTCTTAATTCTGAATGAATTAGGCTTTGGTTCACTGAGCCAGAATGGAAATGTCACGGCAGCATCAATGATGCTACTGACGGAAGCAATGGGGAAAAGTTTAAGGTAAAAGCAAATGAGAATTACCGAGGCACTACAGAGAAAATTTCACAATAAACAATACCAAAAAAAAAAAACCTACACGATTTCAGCACCAATTGGCAAATGTCGTGACGTAGAATTAAAAAAAAAAAAATCATGCATTTCTCGCTAACTCCTTAAGTATTTAACGCGTCGTTCTACGAACAATGAGAAGACCGGTTTGAGTCCCACTGCATGTCTCTTGTTGCATTCAATCAATGCTACCAAGCACAGCTTTCTTATTTTTTTTCACCATAAAATTTTACGATGAAACAAGATTGATAAAAAAGACTGTCCACACGAATTCCGTAACTTTCTACTTCACATTTTCCGGATTTGTTTTCATGTAACAAGGAAACTTTTGGTCTGGAACAAAAACTCAACTTTCCAGTTATTTAAAGATCGTATGTAACAGATAATAAAGTTATTCTCTACTCTGTGTAAAAAATTTCAGACACGTTGCTGAGTATTTCCGTGTAACGTTTAGGGATTTTAATGGTTTTCATCCACTTCCTGGAAATATCAAGTAGGATTGTCAAAACGTTTCCTGAATGGCTACAAGTTGCAGGAATGCAGACTTCTCTCTGTTGTAAAAAATATTTATAGCTACCAGTTTAAAGATTAACTGAGAGTATTTATAAGGTGTATCGACTTGAATTCAGTTACGGCTCGTCCTGACTGATTAAGCTCCCAAAGGGAGCGAATAAGTCTTTGGACTACTGAGCTTTGCAAGAAGTGTAATCATGACTTGCAATTCTGGCTTAATACTGCTTCTGGAGCTGTTATGTTATTTCTATCTCAGATTCCTTTGAATTCCAGAGGCACGACTGGCTAAACGTGAAGGTTTCACGTTTAGGTTACTGAGTTTAAGGGGAAAACTTTCCTGGTTTTTGCGAGATATATTACTGGCTGAAAATGGGCACATCAGCTGCCTATTATTTTCCAGGAACATTTCTGAATCGTTTTTACTGCGTAGATATCATTACAATTTCTGCATCGAATTCGTAGCTAGCGAGTAATGATGTGAGCACTCTAAACAGAGAGAACGTGAAGGAGGTTCAATCATTCAATATGAGTTGCATTTCACAAGAAGTTATAAAGTCAAAATAAAACTGGAGTTATGGCATGAAAACAGATAGCAAAGAGATTTTTAAGTTAAAATGCAAAATAATTTGAGCAATAACATTTTTTTTATCGATAAAAGTACAATTCAGATAAGTAATAAATTTTAAGTAGCTATTATTATTATACTGAATAAGTTTGCTTCCTAACATTTTTAGTGCTTAACAAAAAAACTGAATGGGTTAAAGTATTAAAGCAAGCTCACTGTAAAAACGATTCAGAAACGTTCCTGGAAAATAATAGGCAGCTGATGTGCCCACTTTCTGCCAGTAACATGTCTCGCAAAAACCAGGAAAGTTTTCCGCTAAAATTCAGTAACCTTCCTGAAAAATCCAGAAATCTTCCCGTTTAAAGCCTTCGTGTCTCTGGAAGTTCAAACTCATCTCTGGTAAGGATAATATTAGAACTTAGCACCTTCCTGATTTACCAAGACAGTGCCAAAAGCAGTACTGCAAGCATGGTCAAAGCTAAACTAGAATTGCAAGTAAGTATCAAGCATCTCACTTGCAATTCTGGCAAAGCTACGAAGTCCATACTTATTCGCTCCCTTTGGGAGTTTAATCAGCATGGACGAGACGCACACGAGCTAAAGCCGATACACCTTATAAATACTCTAAATTAATCTTTAAACTGGGAGCTAAAAATATTTTTTACAACAGAGAGAAGTCTGCATTCGTGCAACTTGTAGCAATTCAGGAAACTTTTTGACAATGATACTTGATATTTCCAGGAAGTGGATAAAAACCATTGAAATCCCGAGAGGTTACACGGAAATACTCAGTAATGTTTCTGAATTTTTTTACAGTGCTGCTTGGATTTGCTCAGTATCTGAACAGAAAATATTTGTTTTTTCGAAGAGTCGTAGAACGCTCAGTATCACAATATGAAAGCATTTACGAACTTTCGATTGTATGTGATTCCGAATCGTCTGGAACAGGGTTCTTCAGGAACCTTTCAGATTCTACACCTCCCTTTCAAAGCTGGTGTAAAGTCATACCTCAACCCCCACTATATGTGATTACAAGTAACACAATCGGGGTTTGAAACTGAAGCTGGTTTGGACAGATGAAACTGGTGATTTAATAAAAATGTAAATAGTTTATTACACAAGGGGTTTTAACATTGATATTCGAAACTTTACTTTAAACATATTTTAATAAGAACACATTTTTTAAATCGAAGAATCAATACCAATCATAAATTCATTGAAGATATAGTCAGTTGAGGTGAAGTTAGCATGTGTTTATGTAAGTGATTGGTATTAGTCACTTTCATAAAATCCGTGGCAGGGCTGTAACTCTTTATCCTTCACAAGTGTTTGAATATTAAGTTGTGAAAGCGACAGAAAGCACACCTCATAGAACTTCTAATGTCCAGCTCAGTATTTTGACTTCAGGTATGCTAATGCTGAAAATTCGAATTCAGAGGCATGTGAGTGAAAAACACATAAAAAACTTCAAAATAAAAAAAAAGGTAAAATTGAGAACATGTGACTAAAAAAATTGAGTAAGTTGTATTTGGGAAAAACCTAACGTGGTAGCGTCGTAATGCTGTGATTAGGATCTGCGTAGCCATCACACTGCTGCTAGGTTAGGTTTGCTTCAGCTATGGATAGTTTTTTTTTCTTTTTACTGGATGTCTACCCTAAAAGTGCACCAATTGTTAATTCCTAAACCGTTAAACCGTTAGAGATAAGCGTATATTTCTATTTTGAAAAAATCTTTAAATTGCGCAAGGACTCGAAATCCATGAAATTTTTTTCAAAAAATCAAATTTTGATAAAATAAAGGTATTAAATTTAACTTTTTATACAGTCTTCCAATCCTAGCAATGATATTTAGTAAAACATTCCGGACACACTAACATTTAAAACTTTAAAAAAATCACTCTTCTACGACCAAAATTGACCGAGATATGAAATTTTGAAAAATCACTATTTTTGAAGATATCATGACGTTTGCGAGTGAACTCTTAAGGGTACGTATGTAATTGACAAAGTGTGATAATAGGTTTAAATTTATTTTGATTCTTGTCATTAGGATTAATTATTTTTTTTATTAGTAAGCATTATGAATGATTGAAAATAATTTTTAAGGACTATTTATAAGCTCAAAGATCTATTGAAGGTTAGAAATATTTTTAAAAAATGTTTATTTGTTTATCATTTTGTTTCAATAATATCTAATTTCCGTATGAGAATTTGATTTTAAAAAAGGTGTTAAATTTCAAATTTATGCAAAAGATTATCACTGCATTTAAAGTTGCTGTGGCAAAAGTTTTTTATATTTTAATTTAGAACTTCCGTTTTTTCATTTCATCCGGCAGACGATAATTTTGTGATACTACTTTTTTTTTCTTTTAACAGAGAGAGAATTCATTTATTTTCATTTTTATTTTCAATATGCCAAACTGGTAGTGTCTATTATTTTAGGGAATATCCCTCTTAAAAGAATAATTTTTCGTGGAACATAGGCTATTTCATTCAGTGAACTCGACTGGATTGGATAATTCAATGATCTAGTAAACATGGAATAATCAGTCAAATGACTAAAAAGAAAAGAAAACAAAAATCCCCCGACATTAAATAAAAAAAACTTTTAAAAAAAAAGTCAATACATAATATTTGATTTGAAAAAAAGAAGAAAAGAGTTCATTACTTAATGATATTTGCAAATGAAAATAAAAGGTTCTTAAAATAAAACGAAGAAAAAAAAATCATAAATAGACCTTTGAGCTAATAGACAGCATTTTTCTTCAGCATTCTTTTCAGTCACTAATAGTACTTCTTGATAACAAGAACCAATTACACAATTTGCCTATTAACACACTTTGTCAATTCGCATACGTGCACTTAATGATGTCATAAAATTTTTGAAAATAGTGATTAATCAAAACTTCATAACTCGGTCAATTTTGGTTGTAGAAGAGTGATTTTTTTTAGTTGTAAATATTAGTGTGTATGGAATGTTTTACTAAGCATCATTGATAGGACTGGGGGACTGTATAAAAAGTTAAATTTTGTAACTTTTTCAAAATTGGATTTTTTGACAAAAATTTCGTGAATTTCGAGTCTTTGCTCAATTTAAAGATTTTTTCAAAGTGGAACTTTTCGCTTATCTCTAACTGCTTAGGATCTGGATATTGGTCCACATTTAGGGTGGACATCCGTATATTCATGGTTTCTTTGAAATTCTTCTGTGGAGACACACCTCAAGGTTGAGAATCGCTGGTCCGAAGTAACCCATCCTCGTTTTGAGTTTGGTTCATAATTACAAATTCACCCTGCAAATGAAATTAAAATTGAAAAACAATATGTCCTAAACAAGTCGACCCGTGCGGAACTCCGCACTGTGCTTCAAATCGTTTCATGAAGCATTTCGCTCTTTAAAAATTTCAAGGAAAGAACATTATGAAGAAGAATCGAAAAAAGTAACCGAAAAAAAGTAAGCGCAAAAGAGAAGGCATGTAATTTGAAGACATCAGTAACAAATCCTCGTTATACACAGCGTTATGATAATTTGATCATCGCTCACCTTTTGGTTGTAAATATTTTCATTGCAAACATAAATATCATTAAAAATGTGGTTGAGTGACTTGTGGCAAATACAGTCCCGCCCATGTGAGCATCTGACGGGAAAAAGAGAAACATTAAAGAGATATTTATTGGCACGGATTCGAACTGGCGCCATTCTGATTAACAGCACGTCACTCCAACAAAACTAGCAATTGCGCCTTCCTTTTCGAATAATATTCATTGAAGGATTGCGTAATAAAAAACAGATTTTTTTTAAATTTATAATAATAAGTTCGTGCGTCTCTTTGTTTTGTAATTAGCCAGCATGATATGATTTGAAATTATTCGTAAAACATGCAATTTGATTAAAGAATGAGGAAGATCTCGCGTAGCCTTTGAAACAAACATTTTAGAGAAATACAAAATTAGATTGAAAATAAGTGTTTATTTTTGAAAATTGAACAATTTCCCATAGCAGGTTGCTTTAACTGTTACGGCTTAAATGCAAGCACATGTTTTTCTTTTAATCGAACTCTTAAAATTCAAAACCAAAACCAGTTGAACGGTGTCCGTTTTTTAAGCGTAATTTTTCGAACGTGGAAAAAATGTATATTTTTTCCAGCTGAAAGCAGAGGAGTAGAAAATGGTTTCTTACTAATTAAGTTGATAATAATTTTAATGTTTCATATCGTATTCGCGAATAAATAATTAAAGGTTTACTGGGCGAAACTCGTAATTTCAATTTGTTGTAGTATTTTTTCATTTGTACAAAAGGTACTGTTACTAGAAAAAAATTTTGAAAAAAAAAAAAAAAAATAGAACCGACTTCAAAATTGCTCTAAAAAGTGAAAAATAATTTTATTCTTTAAACGCCATCGATAATACTTTTAAACATATTTTTTGAAGTTGGCGCTAAAACAAAAAGTAAAATCCAGTGTAACGATGCTTCGTTCATATTGTTTTCAGAAAATCATCCAAAGTTAGGAACGAAACATTTATATCGTTACTCAAATATGCTGTTATCAATGCATAATGTATATGGTAGTGAAGAAACTAGGCCTGGTTAAATTTATAGTTGTAGTTGAGTTATGGATGTCAATGATGTTATTTATCGTTTTTGCGCCAACTTCTAAAATTATGTTTAAAAGTATTATGGATGGCATTTAAAGAATGAAATTATTTTTCAGTTTTAAGAGCAATTTTGAAGTCGGTTCTATTTTTTTTTTTTTTCAATTTTTTTTTTTTCATTCTTTTTAGTGTAAATGCAGATATTTCAGTAAAAGTAAGAAGTTACCTAGTAAGAAGTTCGGCTCTATATCACTGTATTGCTTCAGAGAAGCCTTTATTCAAAATTATCATTACAATTACTATTAATGTTACTGTTATATGGCACCAAACTTTTATAACAATGGGTTTCATATCATTTTAATCATTTAATAGGGAATCTGCATAAAATTTACTGTTTTTTTTCCAATAACTTTTTTTCTAAACAGCAAATATGGTCAAACAAAGTAATGGGACCTAAGTTGAGCCATCCCCTATCCATTAAAAAAAGAATCATCAAAATCGGTTCACTAGGTGAGATGCTGTGAGTGGACAAACAAAAAAAAAAAAAAAAACATACGTACGGTATGAACTGATAACCGCCTCCTTTTTGAAGTCGGTTAAAAAATCTACATTTCAGCATACATTGAAAATGATTTCTGCACAAAAATGATTCCCTTGAGGTAAATCTAATACTTTTTTATGCTTACATTATGCTTAGTGATCTGGACGGAGTCAAAGCTTTAAAAAATAAAAAATAAAAGGAAGAACACCCTTCGATTAACAGTCAACTTATCTGAATGATAACTGTAGCCTGCATAAAGGAGTCGAAACACCAAGTAGCATTCCCATTGCATTTATTTTATTGTCTTGCGTGTGTTATCTGTTGTATGTTATCAGTCTATGTAATGCGTAATATTAATCTAAATTTGCTATTATGTTGGACAGCCCGGGCTTGCCCGAAGTTCAGATAGTTTATAGCCGAACGCTCTACCGAAAAAAACTTATCAATTTAACCGAACAACTAAGTCCAGTGCTTTTAAGCTTTACTTTTAAAAAAAAAGGAATTTCTATTCATTTATTTATTTTTAATAATTTTTTTGCCGAAAGCGACGCAAAAAATTGGAAAACTATATTAGAATTCGGTTTAAAAAAACGCATAAGACTTAAAGGCTATATCAAGATTTTGCAACAGCAAGGGGCGTTTCCATAAACTTGATTTTTAGACCGTAAGTCTATTTTTCATCATTAGCCGGCCTGATAAGTTTTAAAATGAGGGGGGAATTTCTTCAACAGATAAGTAAGATCTCACATACTGACAGAAAAAAAAATCCACTAGTTTTTTTACTTTTTAAAATTTTTACAATTTGTTATCGCAGGCTGCTTAACTGTACGGTTGAAATACAAAATAATTTGAACTAAGTTCTTTTTTAAGCGTAGCTTTTCGAATGTAGTAAAAATGTGCTAGACCATTTGTTTTTTGCCGAAAGAAGAAAAAAAAAGTATATTTTACCCATCAAGTTGTTAGTAATTTTAATGTTTTATTTCGTATTCTAAAAAATACTCTTAGTTTTAAATGAAAAGCGGAATTTCAGTTTGAAGTAAAAATTGTTTTAGCTGTACAAAGGGTCAAAAACTTATTAGAAGAATCTATATTTCAATATACGATTTATTTTTTTTCTGAACAAAAAAGAATTCCATTGTAGTCTGAAATCTTAAACCTGATACTTATATTTTCGCTTACATTATGCTTTAATTTTCTTACCGGAGCCAAAGCTTTAAAAAAAGAAAAGCCTTACTACTCAGAAGTAATTTAGCAGCATGTTGCATCAAGTTTTCATAAAAGCAAGTAGCGTTTCCTTCTCATTTATTCTATTCCCTCATATTTGTTATTCATTTTATTAAGTGTTCGTGTAATACGCGATGTTTCTCTAATTTTTTGATGCAGATTTCCCGGACGTGGGCCCCGTGGTGGTTACCAGTCGAACGCTCTGCCGATCAAGCTATTCAGCTCTGTCGGTCATAGTGCAAGTTAAATTTATAAATTTAACCGAAAACCTCATCTGGTTCTTTAAAATAGGTTTTTTGGCGGAAAAAAACTATATTTAGACCGTAGGTCTATTTTTTGTAAGTAGCCTGTGCGATAAGCTTTAAAATAAGGTGTAAATCAAAGAAATCGATTAAGAATTGAGGAAAATCTCGCGTAGAAACCAAAAACAGGCTACAGAAATAATATATAGGGATGACGCCAAAGTGCAATCGAAAAATTGCAGTCAAAATGCAGTTTGTGAAGAAAGCATTTCTTGCATTTGCAAAAAAATCGTCTAATACTCATTTCATGCAACTTTTTTTTTCCCTTTAATACAAAACCTACAGTCAGTTTCCGTTTAATAACAGCACATTAACTAAACAAATGAAAACGTTAGTTAAATGGAAATCTCAAACTTTAAAAACAAGGGACGACCGTTGCGCGAAAAGCGTTCCAGGCAACCTAAAAGTACTCAATCCATCGTTCCAACAAACGGGACTGCTTCGATTCGATGGAACATGAAAGTGATCCATTAGTGTGCTCATTCTGAAGCTGGACGACTTTTATTTCGTTCCAACTTTTATGACTTCTCACGTGTGGAATTTAGGAGAGCTCTCACTTCTTCCAATTCTTTGGAGTGTAATGGAAAAATGGTGTCCCTGTGTTCCTTTCGTCGCTTCCGGCGTAGCCTGTTAGTTTTATATGACTTGATACTTAGAGAGTGAAAGGCATAGCGTTGAAGTTTAAAGGTATTAGTGATCATAGATATTTTAAAAAGAAACGAGCAAAATACCTTTTCTGATGTAAACTTTCTTGAGACCTTTGCAGATTTAGATTCTAAATGTACTAATATCAGTAATTTTCTACCGAATTAATTTCAACATCTTATAGGATTAAATATTTCATTTCAAAAATCGGCTTTTTACAAAATGCAACAGAAAAAAATGGGATGTAACTATGGGCTCTCTTCAAAAAAAAAAAAAAAAAGCTCTAAAAGCAGTTTAAAATAGGATTAAACTACAAAATGGTAGATAATTTGTTTATTACAGGAGAAAAAATCTTTGCAGAAATCGTAAACATATCTGGCTCTTTCAGCCCCGGCAAACTCTAAGTGTGCTCACCATTTGGCATTTTACACTTTTCATTCAACACCTCTCGCCGAGTATCTTCTGCAAAAATTCCATAACGAAAGGTACAACTTTCATTGCTTGAGTATTTTTTTTTTTTTTTTTGCTTAACAAAAAGAGCTGGTATAATTATGGGTATCCCTTAAATGGGGGCTCATATTTACGCCAACTACACTTTAGAATGGCTTTATATGGGGACTATCACATGTAATGCAAAAGTGTGCGTGACTAAGGATGTGCTTAAAAAGGTGGTTTAAAGTCGTCTCCTCTTTGCGGACATCACTGTGAAATTATTTTTAACTTAACACAAGAACATAAAAAGATAACGATTTCTCATAGTACATCTTAAGAGTTTACAGTCCAGAAAATCATCAATGTGCACAATAACTCACGCTGTATCCTTACTCTCTCTCTCTGAAAATTGCTCGCCGACTACTAGTAACCAGCCGTGCACCAAGGGTTGAGAACTAATGATCTAAACTTATTAAAACAGGTGCGCGTCTGTCTGTTTGTGTGTGTGTGTGTGTCTGTTATCATATATCTTCTGGACTGGCAATGTCTATCAGGTCAATACTGGCACCGTTTGATACAGGACATCCGGGGAAAACTGAACCTTAAGGGGTCGAACAGCCTGACTCGAGGAGGTCCTAACACAATAAAAAGTATTAAAATGATCAACTGAGGCAATGAGGACGAAAGGGAGGTAAGTGAACTTTTTAAAGTTTAGGGTGAAACGCGTTTAAATTTCAGCTCCTGAATAGGTTTTCATGGAATTTGTTTTCTAAATCATGCCGTACAGCAGCACTCGCCAGAGCTACTAGTACCATTTTTTGCCCTAAAACAGAGAAAAGTTTCTCCTACCATTTGTATTGCTTACGTCCTAATTTTAAATGTTGGTAGTTTCAGCCCTTTGCTTCTTACTGCCTCAATTGTCAGCCACCACACAGGGCCGCAGAGAGCCAAAGCGGGTCTCTAATCAGTTTTGTTGCCGGTCCTCTCCCCTCAAACAAAAAAAAAAAGAAAGAAAAGAAGAACAAAATAAAGAAAAGAAGATAAAAAGGAAAGAAAAAAAAGGAAAAAGGAAGAAAGAAAGGGAAAAAGAAAGAAAGAAAGGGAAAAAGAGAAAAAAAAATTCAAAAACTGTTTGGTGCTAGAAAACAATTAACTCTATTTTAAGTACCACAACAGTAAATACCAAAAAAAAGAGAAAAAAAATAAATTTTACTTTATCTTTACTTTTACGACTATTCAGTCCCCCACCCCTTTTCTTTCATTTTTTTCTTTTTTTTTCTATCTTTCTTTTTCCTTCTTAATTTTCCTTTTTTTTAAGTCTGCGTAGCTGGGCCCTTCAAGGCTCGGGCCCCTAGTTTCCAACTAGGCTGACATGGCCTCTCGTTGGGCCTGCCGCCGCAGGTGGCATTGAACCACCAACAAAAGAGTGTTGGCGAGCGAAGCGAGAAAGAGCCAGAACCACTTAGTAAACTTACAGAACAATGCCTGAACTTTACGGGAAAATATTATGCTTGCTGGGTCAGAATTCGAATTATTTTTTTCGCATAGTGAAGATAATGTAACTTTTCCAAAAGATAAAATGTGATCCCTTTATCCGCACCGTTAAAATAGATGCATTTAATATCCAAACAGTTATTATAAAGAAAATGTCAATAAATTCAAAAAAAAAAAAAGTTAACATCTGAAATTTAGGTAAGATACACAAATAGTAAAAATGTAGTCAAAAGATTCCAGTACATTTAATCAAAAGACAGAAGAAAAGTCGACAAGAGGAAAAACAGTTCTTAATTAATGACTCCAGAATGAATGGGAGAATTGCTGTAAATGACTCACTTTAAAAAAATCCATTTTCTTTCTTGAAACTAAAAGATTTCATTTAATTGGCTTCCTTTATCTATTCTAAACTCAAAAGAAAAAGGGAGAAAAAAGAGGAAGATTAATTTTCTTTTGTTCTGTTTAAACAGATGGTTCTTATACTTCCATTTTAAAAGACTTTATTCTATTTTGCATTTGAGAAGTTAGTAGTACAAGTTAATTAGCCTGAAGGATATTTTGGCGGGGCAACGTAAACTGAATTAAAAGACGAAAAACATTTCTGAGTTCAGAAATAATTGCTTTGTACACATCTTATTTTTCTTCAATTTTAATTTAGGTGCTTACAATTCTAATTTAGATTTGGCTGTTTGAAGAAATATCTTATAAGAGACAATGATAAAAGCGGAATGGCATAAACAAGTAAAGTTGACGGTTTTTACGTAAGGTTACCTTTTATTTTGACACTTTAAAGGAACTGCAAGTTAAATTATTCATATTTAAATTTGGACTGATATTTTCAAACAAATCCAATGCTTTCTAAAATTGTTTTTGTTTAGTTTTATATATGAATTTAACTCACTGGAATATATTTTCGTCTAGCAGAAAATACATAGCTCTGTTTAAGCTATAATTTCATGAATTTAGTTTTTCTAGGCAAAACTTCAGATTGCTGCAATGAAGACAGAGAAATCCAAATAGAAGCATATTATAGTACATCGGAAGAGTATATTGTGTCATTGGTTTTGTCACACCATCAAGATCTTCTGTTTGAGAAGAAATAAGAATATCGTTCTCATATTCAGCAAAACGCTTCACATTTCATTTCTTAATTTGTTGGTTTCAGGTTAACAGCAGAATTTGTTTCTAGGCAATCAATATTAATAAAAATTCAAGTTCAGAGAAAGTAATGATACTGAAGCATTTGCTCTTGAATACTGAAAACTTTAGACTTTATTTTAGTTAAAAAAATATAATAAAACTATGTATTTTCCACAGAAAAACACAAGACCTAAGTTTGCGGTCATGTTTTTTTTTTTGCTGTTTATGTAATATTCCTTTTTTTTTGTCATCCTTTGCTTCTATTTAGATGCCACAGATATTTTTTTTAAATCTTCATCTTTTCACTTTAATATATATATATATATATATATATATATATATATATATATATATATATATATATATATATATATATATATATATATATATATATATATATATATATATATATATATATATATATATATATATATATATATATATACATACATAATATGACTTTTCTTTTTGTCTACACACACATTAAAATACTTTTAATGTAATATAAAAGAGAAACAGAATGTATGTGAGAAAGGAATCATGAACCCATTAATTTTTTTGTCCACAAATTTCTTTAAACAGGTTTTTTATTTTAAACATTTTTTCTCTCTTTATGGTAACTCATTTGAATGCTTTTCCTCCAAAAGGTTTCCGGGTGCTTTTCTTTGCATACCAAGCTCCAGAAACATCATGAAAAATGCTCTTTTATAAAAGTCTTTAGATTTCATGAAAAGTGCATGAATTTTGCATCGATTTCTGTTTAGCATGCTTTTTTTTTCTTTTTGCAGTTGATCGTTTTATGCTGACATGACATTCATTCTATACAGAGAAATATCGATCGCTTTACAAGATCTTTTAAAAGGAGTAACTTATGTACTTATAGAAAGAATCACATCAATCGCGATAGCCAACATAACCAGATATATGAACCCTTTAAAAAAAATAAAAATAAAAAAAAAGAAAGAAAGAAAGGGGAAAAAAAGGGAGATAAAGATATTATTATATTTATTGTTGAGAAAATATTTTTTGTGTTTTCTTGATTTTTTCATGACTCGGTTGACTGGAATGTCATTACTCGAATAGTTTTTGAATTAGTTTTTTTGTTTCTATTTTTAATAGAAGTGATAGTTTCCAGTTTTTTTTTTTTAAATGAAAATAGAAGATGTCTTCTAGTTTAAGAGACAATATTAATATTTACGGAAGCATTACATTTCCATTGAGTGTAAGAGTAAAGGCTGTGTTATTTCAACTGAATTTCAAAGAAAAAAATAGTATTTACATTCTGTCATACACGAGTACTCTTTTTTTTTTAGAATACATTTTAAAAATCTTTGTAAGTGACAACACATTTTTATGAACGAAGCAGTTTGACTGATGAGACGTTTCTTCCTTTTCTAACATTTTTAGCCACGCAAAAAGATTTGAAGCTCTTTCATTGACTGATGAAACCAACGCAAAAAACTAATGGGCACCAGGAGGTACTTATGTGTATCAAATTTCGTTCTATTTTATTAGTAGGTTTTGCACTAGAGCAGCCACTAAAAACTGGTCATGCTACACAGACAGAAATTCTTCAAAAATGGGCAAAATGGATTCACAAACTTAAAATATGAACATCAAACTGAATTTGTTCAACAAATGTTTCAGTTAATTTTCTTATTATTGGACGAGCTGAAGTTCTGAGCCTGTCACCAAGCTCTATTGTGACGTCAGTCTTCCGAGTCTCTGAATACGACTTAAGAAATTAAATAATTATATGCAGGCTAAGACAGTTTTAGAGCTCTGACTGCCGCAAGGTTTTTTACGATGTCTGATGAAAAACTCTATTGCGAAATTAAATGATTGATTTGCGGCATTTTAAATATGCAAATGGAGTTGATCTTTCATGTCTATGAAAACAATTCAGACAAATGTGGAGATTTTGACGAATTTAACTTTCTACGTTAATAGGTACTCAGTTGGTGCATCAGTGACCAAACTCAGTTGTGAAATAAAAAGGAAAAAATGAAACTATTCCAGAAAGGCTATGACAGCCCTACATAAGAAATATTGTATAGGTTTATCACTGAATGGGTGACCTCTAAACTTAACAAAGGTGGAGTAAAAGGATAGGACATAATCTTTTTTGAAGATAGAAAGCTGATGACTCCTCATTTTTAGACAAAATTGGTCTTTTTCCTGCACCAGACATCTAGTGGAGCAGTCCGATAAGACCCCCTCGGGGAATAAAATCTCCAGAGATGAACAAGAACCTCTCTATCATTTCCGTAAGAACTGATAACATAAATCGATTTTTGTCCTGTGTGTGCGTGTGAGCTTAGTTTTTAACCGGAAAACTCAACGTTTACATTGTGCCCCGTTTGCAATGAAATGAATTTCTAGAACTTCTCTAACGAAGAAACTTGAAATCGAACTTCGTTGATCGCGAAGCCGACCATGAACAAACAATATTTCTCTAGCTATATTTTTGCACCATTAGGTACACAAAGTTTAGTGTTCTACTGTGAAAGAAGAGCACATGAATTGAAAAACTCTACACACAATCAGAGGGAACGTTAAATTTTTAAATAAGTGCAAGATCTTTTCAAAAACTAATTTTAACTCTTTCAACCATACTCGTCAATTTTTCCGACATCCTACATATTTATAAAAAATGGAATATTACTTTAACTAAACGATTTATTCTACTTTATATTATGTGTGTCTTTCTTCACATACTTCGCCAATTTCTCAATGTTTTGAAATACGTTGGATTTTTTCATGAAAAAGGGATAATATTTTTTATTTTCACGTCACCTTGTGCTTTTCCACACACTGTAAAAACGATTCAGGAACGTTCCTGGAAAATAACGGGCAGCTGATGTGCCCAATTTCTGTCTGTAACATATCTTACAAAAGCCTTGCCGCTAAAATTCAGTAACATTCCTAAAATTATCCTGGAAGACTCCAGAAAAATTCAGAAATCTTCCCGTTTAAAGATAGTCGTGTCTCTGGAACTATAGAGCAAACTTAGGTAGGTACAGTAAAAAGGCTTGGCACCTTCCTGCTTTATTAAGAAAGTTCCAAAAGCAGTGTTGGAAACAGGGCCAAAGCTAAGATTGAATAGCAAGCAAGTATCAAGAATTTTTCTCGCCTACAATTTTAGCAAAGTTACGCTGTCCATAGGCTTCTTTACTTTCTTTGGGGGCTTAATCAGTCTGAACGGGCCGTAGTCGAACTGAAGCCCATACACTTTATAAATACGTTCGGTTAATCTTTAAACTGGGAGCTAAAAATATTTTTCGCAACAGTGAGAAGTCTGCATTCGTGCGACTTGTAGCGATTCAGGAAACTTTTTGACAGTGATACTTGATTTTTTCAGGAAGTGAGAAAAAACCATTTAAAACCCGAAACGTTACACGAAAATACTCAGTAACGTTTCGAAAATTTTTTACAGTGCACAACTAAATAATTTGACAACATTTAACATTTTTAAAACGTTTCATTTTAGTTTCAAACTTCAAGCTGCTATTTCGTAGCTTAAACCTGTTACGCCCATATTCACCAGATTATCCGACCGTCAAGTCAGACCTGAACCACAGATAGAAGCCTCGTTGCTAGTTAAAGATGACTTCAACCGACGCGTCAGTTTGCTGCTCGACCGAAAGTCAAATTGTAAGGTAAAAATGGGCGCCAGCTCAGTCATGATCATAAATTATCTTCTATTGTGGAAATTAGTTACTTCAATAGGGTGATTCACCAGTGGTTGACCATCAGTCAGTAGTTGACCCTCGAGCACTAATAAGTACAAAAAAAGAATAAAAGTAGATGATAAGAAGATGGAGTTAATTTCTAGCATCCCATGAAATAATCGGTTATAATTTGTAGTTATAACTCAAATTGGAGGTTAGGACGGTACACTTACAAAGACATCTGTAAAATTTTAAGAAAGTCACTTTTCTTACTAGTGAGAAATGTCATGAGATAAAATGTTTAATTGCATTTCTCAAAGCTACATTTAATTGTAAAAATTCCTTTTCTGATACTATATGCTAATCACCCATGTGCGTTCTAAGTAATAAAAAAAACATGCATTTAATAACCAACCATTTAGGATGGGATTAAGGGGTTGTTCATTACTGGTTGTCGTAAAAGTTATCAGTGCCAGTAATTAACCAGAACGGTGAACTAATGAACCAATAAGGTTTTAAAGTGTTTTTCTTTTCTTGTGCACATTCTTGTGCTTAAGATAAGATATGATAGATTTTTATCTAGAAAAAAAAGTATTTTTACCAATAACTGGGGTCGGTCTATGGAGAGGTTTGGCACGGAATTGTAATATAGATTCGAGAGGGCAATGTTACTGGTAATGGGCTTGGCGCTAAAACTTACATGTGCATTACTGCTGTTAAATATTATAAATATGAAATACAATTGAATATTTCATATATATATATATATATATATATATATATATATATATATATATATATATATATATATATATATATATATATATATATATATATATATATATATATATATATATATATATATATATATATATATATATATATATATATATATATATATATATATATATATATATATATAATTTTTAGAACTTAAAATAAAATATTCTACATTTAGACAGCGTAAATGCAGCTAAAGTGTTAAATGTATATTATACATATCATTTAAAGTCTCACTCGTAAGTGGCACATTAGCATGTGTATGAAACAAAAACAACAAGAAACATATAAGAATAATAACAATATAATTTGAAAAACTATGCGATGTTGAACAATATGGACTATAAAAGTTGAACAATATGGACTATAAAAGTTGAACAATATGAACTAGGGTTCTGGTGGGGTAAAGTGGTCATAAAATCGTAGGTTTTCAACTTAGGTGTATAATAAATGCAACAAATTCTTTAAACACTTCAACTTTTTTTGTTGTTATTTTACATTGCATTATTAAAGAACACGGTACATTGAATTTTAGAAAGAAAATGTTGATTTTAGTAGTTTTATAGAACTTTCTTTTCCCTATGTTTTTATGACCACTTTACCCCATGGGGTGGGGGAAAGTGGTCATAGCATGGGGTAAAGTGGTCATAGTTAAAAATAGATGCAAAACCATTATAAAAAACCCTAATACTTGTATATTTCAGTCGTTTTTATAGTTACAAGTATATTTACGAGTACATGCGTGTATACACGAATATATACGTGTCGTGTTATACACAAGTAAAAACGTTCCTATATGAGTAGATACATGTATACATCAGATACATGCATGCACGTGCCTACTGAAGTATATACGTGTATATACGAGTATATAAGCATGTATATGTGATTACCTACAAGAGTGTATAGGTGTCTACATGAGTACATACGTGTCACATGTATATACATGTCACGTATAAGTACGTGTCACGTGTATATACGCGTATAAACGAACATCGTATGCGTGTATGCACTTGTATCTCGAGAAAATACGTGCATACTTCAGTATATATGTGTATAGTAGACATATATACGCATATATAAGTGTACATAAATACATATACGTGTATACACGAGTTAATTCGTGGATACATCCAGTGCGTCTTTGTACATGTCTACTCACATATATATAATATGGAAGCACGAGTATATACGCATGTATACATGTAAACACGATTATATATCTGTATAGACGTACATTTACGTGTATACACCCGACCAGAAAATGTATGTATACACGAAAATAAACGCTTATATACATGTCGGACTACAGAGTGAATCTAAGCTCTTGGGCAAAAATCAAAGGGGTGTGAGAGGGGAGGATAAGAAGCAAAGAATCAAAAGGAAGTTATAATCACTGACGCGCTACATGCACACAAAGCCAGAAACTGATGGATGCAAAGCAGGGCACAAATTTGTTGCACGAAGATGATTTTACCTAACATTTTAGTTTTTAAGAAATATTTAGTGTAGTTGTTGAAAGTTACAGCCTGTTGTAGCTCTAATACACGCATCGCAACAAAGGCGCAACGGTTGATGAAAGTTTTTCAAAAGTCTCGTTATTGCAACAGAGAGGGATCTGTGAATGCGACGCATGTATTACAGCTGAAGGTCGCAAATTTCATCAATCGTTTTAAAACTTTCTTAAGTCCTAAAATGTTTTGTAAAATTGTATTTGTGTAATTAATATATATATATATATATATATATATATATATATATATATATATATATATATATATATGTATGTATGTATATATATATATGTGTGTGTGTGTGATTTGTTTTGCATCCATCAATTTCTCACTTTGCGTGAATGTAGCGCGTCAGCATTGTGTTTGTCACCATATGTTCCTTATTGATTCTTGCTTCTTATACGCTCCTCTGCACCTTTTAATAATTTGCTGAAGAATGTAAACTCACCCTGTGTACTTTTATATCATATGCTTGTACGTAAGTGTCTACTCGAGTACGTATTCGTATATACGTGACTCCCTGAGTATATAAGTGTTTGTATACATACGAGTATATACATGTATAGTAGAATGTATAGCTGTATGGATGAAAAATACTTTCAGATACCCATATACGTATTTATTGGCGCATTTATGTGACTACGTCTATGTATATGTCTACACGAATATATATGCGTATATATACGCATATACTCGTATATTTAACCCCGTTTACTGTAAAAACAATACATATTAAGAAAAATTAATATTTAATTTGTATCTGCCTTATACCTAAAGATTAAGTGACATTAGAAGAACAATATTCGTTAAGCCTAATATTATGACCACTTTACCCCATCTTACTTAAATTGTTCTAAAAAATTATCTAAAATATATTCAGCTAACTGCTAATAAGTAAGAGTTCTTGAGACATGTAGGAAGCTTCCTGTACAGTCAATCTGTTTCTAATTTTAACAAACAAAATTTCCCAAGGATGTTAAAATAGGTGTTTAGATTTTAAAATTTTTCATATTTACGTAAAATATTTTTTTTTACCGAGTAAAATTTTGCCAGTTGTAAAATTTTGTATTCAAAATGTAGTTTCTAACTGCCTTACTCTAAAATAAAATTTTCACATTCATTCGAACATTTATTTCCAAGCTATAGCCATTTATTTGACGTATGACCACTTTACCCCATTGACCACTTTCCCCCACCAGACCCTATAGAATGGGCAGTAACTGCTACGTTATCAAAGAGCTGGAGCAGTTGGCATAATATATTAATTTGCAGGTTTCAATAGAGGTCGGTAACGTACATGTCATAGTGTGTTTGCATTTTTATCATATTAGCAAGTATTAACTTGCCAGATTGAACTGTGACAAGTTTTTATAAAAATTAACGAGTTTTTTTAAATGCTGACATGTACTGTTCAACCGGACAGTACATGTCAGCATTTACCGGCAGCAATTATCAACATTAATTAATGTTGATATTTCTACTGGAAGTATCGGTAGAAATATCAACATTAAGTTGCAACTTATTTTAAAACAAATTTATGTTTTTTTGAAAAACAAATATATGCATACTAGCTACTTTTGGAGTATTGACACCAGCTTTGAAATTATCGGAATATTACAGTCAAAAAAAGGCCCTTTTTAAAAAATTCCTGATTTTTATTGGTCCTACCCCCTCATTTGGTTCCATCTGAGTAAAAAATAATTATTGTGAAGTTTGAGCTCATAATTTTAAGATTTAGAGGTAGCTCAACAGCCTCAAAGTTCCACCTTTTACCATTTTATGCCATAAATGCAGATAGAAATAAAATTGACGCTAGGAAAAGTATATAATTTATTTAATTAAAATTACCTGCATTTCGTAAGTTAAAAATAGTTACATAATAATAATATTTCAACAGTTATTTATATGACTTTCCTTAGTACACATCAGAAACTCTGCTTTTTACATCCGGGATAAGCTCCTCAATGTTCTGCGACAACTTGCAACAAGAATTGGAATTGTTCTTCATTGCATGTCATTTTTCTATTAAACTGTTTTATAAAGGCTATACCCCTTCAGCATTATCATTAACCACTGAAATTCCTTGAATAATCCTTTTTGCTTTCTTAAAATCCTCCTGAAGCTCCCAGATTTCTGGATCTACGTGAATGAAGGTATCAGCAAAACTCATGCTTTGAAAAAAATGAAATTGACCCCTTTGTCACAAGTTCTTCAAATTTCATATCCATAAAATGTTTTAGCAAAATCTTAGGGTGCTCCACCACATTATTTTTCCCATTTACTTCATTCATCGCCTTCACCATCTGTCTTTTAATGCAGTGTGGCACTTTATTGGCAAAAAGGGCTAATGCCACGAGCTCTTCTGACAAATACCACATGTGATTGGCACGTTTCTGAGTTGCAGTTTTGCATATGTCTTCATCAATCTTTTTATACTTCAATAAAGATTTCATTAAAATCGTTATACGGTGCATTTTGAGGCATAGAAGCAGTCGTCCAAACCTTTAAATACACACGTACAACAAATATGCATATTTTTTGCAATCCCTTTTCTTCTATTGACGTGATGGTAAATTGACAGCTAAACATCCATATTTTGAACAATACAAAATTTTGGACATCCATCTAGCATGATACATAGCCCCAGGAGCTACAAATTTGATATCAAGTGGAGAAGCTTTACCGAAAAATATTAAGCATGGTTCAGGACATTCTCCATAATCATCTCTCGCTTGCGTGTCATGTAGTAATCTTTCAACAAATACTATTTATTGTATCAGCCTTTACATCTGTAACTTGTGCTAAAATGTCTTTATTGTTGATGCCTATGATGTATTTGTCTTTGTCTATGAATTCCCAGTTGCCTGGAATCGCTTAAAAAGAGGTACGTAAAGTGCGGAAGAAAAACCCAAACATTTATTAAACACCGCACCAATAATTAATTCCATAATGTGATGTCGACATGGAAAATATAGTAACCTTTTCTTTCGTTTTTGCTCTAGTGAAACACGGGTACCCTTGCTTTCCCCGGTATTGACACTCGTTGTGTCAAAGCACATTGCAGAAACGTTGTCAGTTAGACCCCAGTCCTGCAAAGCTCACCTTCTTTGGTTTTCTTGTGTCATTGTACTTCTGTTTTTTTTTTTTTTTTTTTTCAATAACTTCCATTGTTAATAAAGTTTTTCTAACTTGGGCTGACAGTTTTGGGGTCTTTGTACGGGTATTCTGGCTTTCTGCCAAAATTTTATTTCTTCTATTGTATTTCTTGAAGATTCTCTTACAGTTTTCTTTAATTCAATATGGTTATGGAGAAACATACCCAATGCTATATGAATGGAAGGTAGTTTACTACCTGTCATCTCACTTATGGTTGAACTAAGAAGATAAACCTCTGATTCTGATCTAATTGATGTATTTGCCATGCTCAGTTATTTTAAAGTAAAGAGACATATGCATTTCAAAAATAAGGGCAAACTGCCATTTCAACAGTGGTGAAATCAAAACCAAAACAATTAAGAATACATACATAAGCAACAACAAGTTGAAAATTTATTCGAACACGACTGTTAAAGGAATAGATTTTATGTATTTACTTTTATTTACAAAAGTATTTTCAAAATGGCTATTGTTAAGTCTCTATATAAAATAGCAATTTTAAAAGCAATTGTATTCTTGTTAATAAAAATAGCAATTGTATTTTACCTTAGTAAGGTCAATGGTCGTTTATCGTACGCGTTCTATTCAGCAATGATGAAAACTTTATCTGCGTTGAGCTACCTCTAAATATTATCGAAATGTTTTAAAATTTTGTCTGGTTTATTTTTTATTACATTGGAACAAAATGGGAGGGTAGGACTCATAAAATTTTCACCTTCGAAATTTTGGACCACCCTAATGTACACCCAAATCTGTTCATACTTTTGACTTCGAAAATTTGTTTTGTAACATTCCTATTGATGATTTATACAAAACTTCATTAAAACTTTTTGATACCTTTCATATTGTTGAGGAGCTTGAAATTGATAAGAATTTTTTCGACAGTATCTGCCATTTTTGTTTTTTCAACAATTTCGTTACTTTCAATGATTCTACTTTTAAACAGGTTCATGGAATTGGAAAGGGCACAAATTACTCTAGCACGGCTGCAAATCTATATCTATTTTTCTACAAATT
This sequence comes from Uloborus diversus, assembly GCF_026930045.1. Taxonomy (NCBI): domain Eukaryota; kingdom Metazoa; phylum Arthropoda; class Arachnida; order Araneae; family Uloboridae; genus Uloborus; species Uloborus diversus. The sequence continues at coordinate 67,471,223 of NC_072738.1, forward strand.
CAAATACACGGTTCAACATAACAAAAAATACAATATTTTTAGGTATATTGACGACATTCTGATCTTCAATAGTAACTTGGAAGATATGTTCAATATAATTTACCCACAAAGCTTACAATTAAACAAAGCCAATGAAGACATACATTCCGCTAATTTTTTGGACATTTCTTTTAAAACTGATAAATCTGGCCTTATCACTGATATCTACGATAAAAAAGATTACTTCAATTTTTTCACTAATAGTGTGCCACATTGGTTTAGCAATCTACATAGGAAAGATTTTATTTATATAATAATTGGACAATTAAGCAGATTTTTTAGGATTTGTAATAACAACGTTTATTTCAGCAAACAATGTTTTAAATTTGCTGCAAATTCATACTACTACAATTTTTATCCTGCCAATTTTACCTTCTTTTATTTTAATTTATTCAAGAAATCTTTTATAAAAAATCGAAAATTATAGTCTCCGCCCAAATAACTGCGAATGGCAACAGGTCCACTGAAGGCATGAATGATAAGATACGCTTAAAACCTCATGCAAGGGAGGCGTTTACTTGGATGCTGAGCCTTCGGTCAACTGTCGGAACTGGAATGGAACTGGATTTTGTTTAACTGGATGACTGATTTCTTGGAGTTTTTTGTTCTTCTATCAGAATGGGTGAGTTGACTGCTTTCTCTATTTTTTTGCAGGTTAGAGCTGGGGGGTTGGGCAGTACATGTCAGCATTTAAAAAAACTCGTCAATTTTTATAAAAACTTGTCACAGTTCAATCTGGCAAGTTAATACTTACTAATATGATAAAAATGCAGATACACTATGACATGTACGTTACCGACCTCTATAGAAACCTGCAAATTAATATATTATGCCAACTGCTCCAGCTCTTTGCTAACGTAGCAGTTACTGCCCGTTCTATAGTTCATATTGTTCAACTTCGCAGTTTTTCAATTTATATTGTTATTATTGTTATATGTTTCTTGTTGTTTTTGTTTCATACACTTGCTAGTGTGCCACTTACGAGTGAGACTAAATGATATATATATATATATATATATGTATGCACGTAGAGAGAGACACAGTAGTGAAGGGCAGGAAAGACACAATTATGCTTTTCCTTTCCATGCAATTGTCATATCTAGCGAATGGCATCTCAAAATAGACAATGCGCTCGAAAAAGAAAAACTTCTCCTACGTTCCAAGTTCGTTCCCTAATCGAAAATCAATCCCCGACGTCCCTTCCGATTTTCCGCCCGTTCTACCTGGTAGCAGAAGTGTGCGTGATGGGTCGTTGATGACTTAAATGGAAACATCTTTCGCGTAAGAGTTCAGCGTCGCGAATCTCGACGATGAACGAGTCACGAATCCGGAATCACCACCCCATTTTATTGAGTTCCTCTGACCGATTCATTTCGTGAACGTGTGAATAGTATAGGTTTCTTTTACTTGCAATCTCTGCACGGATTTGTAGCAAGTTTCGTTAATTGCTATGATATTCGTAGACAAAATCAGACACACTTACACACACACACACATACATACATTTACATACATACAAACGTGCATACATACATAGTACAAACAAACATACATACAAACATACAAGCAAACATACGTACATATATAGTTATATACACATACGTATATACATAACAATCTAGCGTAAAATTATTCGTGCAAAAAAGCCGCTGTCAAGTTGCGAATTGGTTATTTCTTTTACAGAAGAATGTTTTCTGATTTTAGTTTTTATAAGATAATTCCAAGAAAACTGTTAGACGAGTGATAGAAAAATACATAAAAAATGAATATTTGTAAAAATGAAAATCAATGAAAAATACAACTTAAAACATATTTATTTAAATGGAAAATATTTTTTTGAAACGCATTACTGGAATGGCGTTCTTGCACCAGTGCATTCGTGATTGTTTGAATAGATTTTTCTGTTTGCAATGCCTAGGCGAAAACATAGCTCGGACACTTAATAAATTGGTAAACTAGAATATAGCCAGTAAGTTACCGCGCCCTATAGCCAGGGCTAAGGCAGAAATACATGAAATACACTGCCAGCTAAGTCAATTCCAGCCGAGGACTGCAGTTTCGTGCTTATTAGCACTCATCAGCCCGGCATAGGAATATAGCTTTTATGCTAGCCAAACGTTTACAAAATTAAGTCTGAACATCGAAGTGTGTGGCTATGAGTGAACATTTTAATCAATCGATTTGGCTCACTCGTTACTTTACTGTAATCAATTTGCTAATAGAATATCTCTTAGAATGTTTGTTCAATGAATTTTGTTCTACAATTTATGCTTCGCAAAAGATTTACTCGTAGAATATCTTATAGAATAAAAATTTTCTCTTGGTTTTTACACCATTCACAAACTGCGACTTACCTGAATATGGGAAAATTTGTTTAAAGCATCTGACTTAAAAAATATAAACGAACAAACAAACAAACAAACAAGAATAAAAGTCTTTTTTTTAAGCACCAAACTTTCATTTATTTTCTGGATCAGTATTTTTTGTTAGTTCCCATGCACGCTTAAAAAAATACAACTTCTCTTAATTTGCTTTTGATTCCATTTAATTCCGCTTTTCGTTCAATCACGTTGAAATGGTTTAATACTTAGATCTCCAGATTTAGTCCAAATTTTTCCATCTGGTTTCAATTTTCATCTTCTACTCCCTCTATTTCTTCTTCTTTTTTTTTAATTTATTTTTTCTTCTTTTTATTCCTTCTGCACTAGTTATTTAGGAACGACTTCTCTTATTCTAATGGGGATATTCATAGACTGAATTTTTTAATGTAATACTATTTGTTTTAGCAGCAAAAATTAGTGCATTTTTCTGTTATTTTACTTAGCTAAACGAATGGTTTTAATACCAAATATTTTACTAGATAAACCCTTGTGAAGCATATGCTCTTGACAGAAAGAAATAAAAAATCCGGGGTTTTGAGAGTAATGTTTCGAATTATTAACCAAAATGCGATTTGGTTATTTATTTATTTTTTTTTAAAGATAGGATGGAAAAAAATGCATAAAATGTCTTACACATGAAGTTTAATGAAGTATTAAAGAAATCAAAAGGAACCCGTGATAGATAATAAGTATGATACAGCGATTTAGCATGTTCAAATAAACATTTTCCTTTCTGATGTCAATGCAACAACACAACTGTGTTAAGATTCCTGCCTTTAATGACTTAAAAGTATATAGTCATGCAAGTTGGGATCAGAACTCAGCAGAGTAAATTAGTCTTTCTAAACCTACAATTTTCTACCCCATGGGAGAATCGATCCCATGACCTTCACGTTAGTAACACAACGCTTTAACCAACTGAGCCAATGGGCCTCCATCTCAGGATGCAATACTTTAAAGTAAGGCTTAATAAAGCAACAAAAGAAATTAAAATCTATGCCTCTATATCGTTAAATTTTCTTCAAAGATTATAATGCCATTTATCATGTTAAAACCAATAAATTGTACTCTTATTCACTAAGTTTAAATTAGATATCCATAGAAATTTTGATCAGAATTCTTCCGAAAAAAATAACTCATTAAAACGACATTTTTTCGCCAGTGAGGATTCCAACCCATTATCTTCTCTGTTTTATCATGACGCTTTAACCAATTGAAAAAATGGGCCTCCATTTCGGGATTCTATACATTAAAGCACTGCGTAATAAAAAAAAAATCTGCAAAGTAACCAACACGTGAATTTATTTTTCGCCGATAGTGGAGGGAACAAATCTTCAAAATGATGCCTTATTTATGAAGCTTGATAAAGTATTAAGGAAGTCATGGCGTTTCTATGAAAAAATATCTCAAAGAAATAATACATGATAACATATAAACGCTGGTTTTTGTAGGTACCAGTATATACAGATTGGTAAATCAACTGGGTCATCGCATTAAATTTACCACTGATAACGCAGCGGTCGTACCCTCTTTTTGTTTTCATATTTTAATACATTAAATGAAACGAACCCCCCCCCCCCCCCCCGAGTTTTAGTTTTGCTCGAAGGTTACCACAGCGACTACGGCTTTGCTAAGTTTATTGATCACTTAATGGACTAATTTTAAATTTCAGTGAACAGTTGCCTTTCCGTGATTCTGTCACTTCAATTGGGAATAAAAAGAAAGCTAGGATAGTACGAAACGAATGGTAGCTACATTGAATCTATTCCTCCCTGAGGAATTGTTGACTAGTAAACTGAAACTCAAATATCCTATCCTGTTTTTAAGGGGTATATCACCGCACTCCAAGTACTGTCAGTGTGTAATGTAAACTCTGAAATTTGACTTTTTAATTTGCTGTTAAATTTTATCTGAAAAATATTGATAATGCAATTACATGAATGGATTTTCAAGGGATACACAAGAACAAAAACGAGAGGAGGGTCATGGGGGGGGGGGTCAAAACCCCATGACCTAAAACGTCGATTTATACGTCCACAGTGTGTTCAAACACTTTGTGAATAAAATGTAAACGACTTCTGTAATCATTTGAATTCATTAATTTTTTTGCCGTAAGTATTTGAAATACTACTTCATTTCATTTCTGATAAAATTATTTAATAACGTTTGTACCCTATTAGGTGCTTATTCCAGGCCAATTCGGTGCGTTTTTATTAACACATAAGAAGCTTCAGAAGTTTTTCGTACCTAAAACCGTCGGTTCGTTACACTGTTAAAAATTCAGAAAATATTTAAGGTGAACATAACTGTAAAATGGAGTGTTTACAGTATAGAAAAAAATTTAGTTTTTTGCATCGGAAAAAGGTAAACGATTGCAGCGCCAATTGATACCCCACGTGACTTACAGTGCGAAACACATAAGACCGTATTTCCCCTCACTTAATGTTCCCCAACTTTGTATGGTGGTCTTCAAAGCCGCTTGCTAATACGAAAGGCCTAGAATTCAAGCTTGCACTTTGCCTTTTCTCATTCTCGCTCATTCTACAGCAAAATAGAATTTTACGGTGTAGGGGGGTTCTTTCTTCATCATGACCCCTCCTTCCCTCAAATACTAGAGTGTATCTGCTCGCGATCGCTGATTGAATGAAATAATGTATGTGTCTCTCGCAAGCGTAAGAAGTTTTATAATGAGGCGGATTATTTCCTTTTCAATCCAGGACTCAAACTTTGAACTACAATTTATCGCATTACTATACTTTGTACATTGGTACTACATTTTTTGCCATCCTCCTGTGATTTGATTAAAATATTAATGGTTTTTTTGAGCAATCACGATTGCTTATTGTTCTCATTTGACCGTCTTTGATGTTCCGTGCCTTTTTCAACCACCACCGCCACCTGCAGGCGCGGCTCCGTCCTCCGGTAGCCGCTCCTGGTCGGTGGCGTCCATGCCCTAGACACACGCACGCTCACACACATACGCACTCACACACATACACACACGCCAACGTGCATACACGCAGGTCTACGCACACACAAAAGCCTACACATACACAACTAATACACACGTCTCCGTAAAACAGGAGGGTAGACTTGGAGGAACAAGAGCCGTGTCTAGAAACAAGTGAGTAGAGTAGTAACCAATGAGTAGGGTCCTGTCGCAACTCGTGATTGCGAAAAACATAATTTGAATTCAAAATTTAAGAATTCAAATTAATTTTTTTTTTTTTTTTTTTTAAGGTATGGTCCCCTTTATCAAATAACGAGATCATTTTACCCACAATTTTAAATTTCACTACAGGCTATTAGAGAACCATTCTCATATTTCATGTCAGGTCTTTCACACAAATAGAAAAAAAAAAAAAAAAACGACAGCAACTCAATAAGATTGGCCATGAAAAGGGGGGGGGGGGAGGAAGACTTTCTTTTCATTCAGAAATGAATGTCACTTTAAATAGAAAATGAGCACTCATTTCCAAAAAAAGATTCCTCAAAATGGTTCCAATTATCTTGTCACGAGGACTTCTTCGTTATCCTCTGCAATCGATCACTATCGTAGGAGATATGATTATTATGATTATTTTGTCTGTACATCATTAGTTGTAAAATGAATGGAGCAAATATTTTTTTTAATGTTGCATCAGGAAGCTCGTTAAAACGTTATACAAGGTATTATGTTAAATAAAAAATAAAAAAGATCAAATAAACTTTGTGCTACAATATGATTAGAGTGAAAATCTAACGTAAATAAAGCACAAAATATCAAGAAGACACAGCAGAAAAAGCAGAAAAATGAAGACACTTCTTAATAATTTGTGCTTTGTTTACGTTGGTTTTTCACTTTGATCAAGGTATTATGTTACATTGTAAATTTACCCACCCGACAAAGGTCTTACCATGAGCTACCGTTTTCGAAATATTTGAAACACTGGATTCATGTACATCTGTACTGTACATTTTTACATCCATTTGGCTGGTACGTTCTTTAAAGTTCTCTTTGAATTTCAAGACTCTCAAATTATGCACATCACTAATTTGTGTGTGCGTCATAATTAGTTATTATGGGGCATCTTTGCAATCTCCCCTTAGCATCCATTCTTCCATTTACTTTATCACTGCTCATTTAGAAAATTATATTGCCACACTAACAGATGCTTTTGAATCTTATAAAAAATGAAAGCTGTCCTTTGAAAATATAGGTCTTTTAAGGCAATGACAGGAAACCTAAATTAAATGGCAATCTACTTTTCAAATTTGGCGAAAATCAAGATGGACGGGATGAAATTTCGAATCTTAATTTGGAATACCCACCAAAAGCTGTGCATGTGTAAGAACAATACACATGTAAAATATTATCAAGTTTGAACAACTCCTTGAGGGTCCTACCAAAACTTGAACTTCTCCAAAAATGGGAAAAAAAAGGTCAATTTTCCAAAATTTTTATGAAAATAATAAGGTTAAAATTTTTTGTTCTAATACCATTAAAATGTTTCCATTAAACACGCTTTTCATGTACCTTCAAAATTATTTGCATTCTTTGCAGTAATATGTTCGCACACAAGTTCGTAAACTTTCGTGAAATTTCTAAAAATGGACTTTTTTAAAGCTTTTTTGCACATTGCAATATTTTTTCTTTTAAAGTCCATTTTTTTTTTGCAATGACTGTTTAGAATGCAGTTTTAAATGGAAATGAAATTATACTTTATTATATTAACAGCCCAGTACCTACGACAAGGAGCGTAATTGCTTCAAACTGGACCAGTGGTAAATTGTCGCACCTGTCTAGAAAATTAACCTATTGGTCCTGCGAAAATTCACATGGACCAGCAGTTTCACCATCAAGTAATGTGAACAGGTGATGCAAAGGCTGTATTCAGTTCGCAGATTAACCATGGGACAGGATGTCCAATTTTATTCTCTGTGGCCGCAATTGCACCATTCTTTTTTCTGGCATTCGTGGCCGTGCCATCACAGCCAAAAGCTAAAATATCCTTAAGGCTTAAACAAATTTTCAGTTCAAAAATCACATTTCTGTCGCGACATGTCTTCCCGGTCTAGAAGTTGGCGTCACATGACCCAAATAAAGAGAACTGGATTTTTCAATCATGGATTCCTCGCTTATGGTTCTTCTATGGTATCTGTCTCCAACCATTTCTTTGTCATAGTTTTGTCTTTTCGGCTATCGAAAAATGTACTTTTAAAACCCTTTCCCTTCTAGTTTGCAGGTTTTGAACAGAAGCACGTACTTCGTCTGTGACACCTGTGACACTTCTGTCGCTGTCTCCGAATTTTATTCCTATCAACGACTTTAGAGCGATAATTATTTGACACAGTACCAAAATCCTGTAATGTTTCTGAGGCAATTGCGGCAGCACATCGCACATCTGTCAGAAATGCCGTACTGGTAGCAGTCTTAATAGCGTTGGCAGAGAAAGCCTCATTTGTTCCACTTTTAAAGTGACATCAACACCAAAAAATGTTGATGGCTCTGTTGGCGGGAGTATAGCCGTTGCAAATTTTTCTTCTTCTGGAATTGAAACAAAACTTTGCTGTTGATCATCAGTGTTATTACAGCATCTCGTTATGTAAGTGAAAATCTGAAAACATTATTGATCCTGTCATTCAACGAAATACCTATTTTTGCCACCAGGAAAATATTCTCTTAACAGTGATCACTGATGAACGAAGTACATCAGAGAACTGGCTTTGCGAAGATTTTGAAGGTCAAACAAGTGGATTTTGTTCATGGAGAGTTCTATAATTCAAGGATTAACTTTAATGCATCAGACTACTCTGATGTTATCAATCGGCAAGAATGTGCAATAACTGCCACCCCCCTTCTCCTATTTTAGCTGGCATATCTAATGAAAGTCTTCAACAATAGATTGAAAACACCAACTCCAATTTTGCGTTCGTTTAGCTCCCCTGTCACACTCAAGTAGTGGAACACTGTGCTAATATGGTGACAGAAGCTTCTTTGTTTGTAATTACTCAAACGGCATGACATGGCTTCATAAGAGCAAAAATCAAATCTCATGGTATCACGTCATCGTTTTAATCAAAAAATTATTTCAAAGAGGTTTCATGAATGGATGTGACGAACTGACTATTTTCTGTGGCTTTAACTAACTGATACTTTTCAAGTCCCTCCTTTTATGAAATATTGATGCTTATATGTCAGAGCGATTGTGTATGAGTAAATATACATTCTCTTCTTTTTCCTTCTGATGTAAAATGAATAATAAATTTATACTTAATACGTGTGGCTCGACAAATGGAAAAGGTAGAATGGAACTCGAAATGCAGCCACCTGTTTTTAGTGGATGCTGGGCTGTTAATGTAATAAAGTTTAACTTCACTTCCGTTTAAAACTGCATTCTGTATAGGCGTTGTAAAAAAGAAAACTGGACTTTAAAAGAAGAAATATTGCAATATGCAAAAAAGCTTAAAAAAAGTCAGTTTTTTGTTAATTTTGCGAAACTTTACGGCTTATATGCGAACTTAATGGTGCAAAGACTGTAAATAATTGTGAAGATACATGAAAAGAGTGTTCAAAGGAAGCATTTTAACCGTATTATAACAAAAATTTTAAACACTAGTATTTTCATAAAAAATTTAGAAAATTGACCTTTTTTTCTATTTTTGGAGATATTCAAGCCTTGGTAGGATCCTCAAAGAGTTGTTCAAACTTGATAATATTTTACATGTGTGTTGTACTTACACGTGCACAGCTTTTGGCAGGTATTCCAAATGAAGATCCAAAATTTCGTTTTTTTCGATCCACCCTAATGCACACACAAGACTTACACAGACTAATTTACTTGGAAAAATGAGGCTTCTAATTCAAATTTATTTGCTTGTTTGCTTGGTTTTTTTTTCAAAGTTTAATTATTGAACTTTTTAATTTTGTTACTAGTCCCACAATTTTTAAAAGATTATTTTTGCTTTAGTCTTGAAGCAATAATCCATTCGCCTTAAATTACACTGTTATAACCAGGGGTTCCAGACGAGTGAAAATGTTCCCTCTAAGGTGAAAGCATAGTGCCTGAAGGTGCAATGCAGGCCTGAAAATAGAGCAGAGGAGCCGAAACAGCATGCAATCGCAAAAAGACTCATTGCGCATGCGCTTTTGCCTTAGACATATATTCAACCACATCAATATGGCGGACAAATGATGACTGCGTTTGTGTGTCTTTCACATTGAATGAAGTACACTATTGGATTAAAACACAACTTTTCTAGGATCAATTATCCGAAACTACAAGTAAGTACAGCTTTTGATCACTTTGTAGCTTTTTGGGCTTTCATACATAGTTAAGTGTTTAAAAGTGCATTTATTGCTTTTCAGTTACCGTTACTGTCTTTTAGTTAGTTAACCGTTACTATCGTGAAATTTCCATCATTCAAAACGCTACTAAAAATATCTGTCATTATTTTCTTGAGTACTCGATAAGCAGCTTTTATTAATCACCAAAAAAAAAAAAAACCACACACACACCTGCTATAAGATTATTAATAATCAACAAGTGAGAATCTTAACAAAAATGATTCTTGTGCTTCGTAGATTATAACAGATAGCTAGCGAAAAAAAATCTCTCTCAGTCTAGCTCTTTTTTTTTTTTTTTTTTGCTTTTTCATTCAAGTGTTAGAATAATCTCCTGTTAGCGGTTAATGTCTCGATAGCGTTAGAAATTTCTTTTGGTTTTTTAACCGTCGAAAAACTTCTTGTGTATTTTATTTTGTCACTCTTGATTAACGTTTATGAAACAATTTTGTTTCTCATTAACTGTAATATCCCTGAATATTTTTGGCTCTTCATGTAAATAATCCATAAGTAAGACTATGCTTCATTTTCTGAATGCGTCATGTTTTAGTAAATGTATAATTTCTCACATTATTTAAATAAGTACTCGTCTTTAAATTATAACGATTTGAGATCTTTGATACCAAGTAAGGTGTAGATATTTATTGTTTTATTAATTCTTAACATTACTTTTTGTAATTTTTTTTTTTTTTTACATGCTCGATCCGGTAACGTAACTGTTTTACTGGTAAGACTGTCATTTCAGGGGATTGAAGAAACGAAAAAATGATCAACAATGAGCACGCTTTCTACTGGAGTTTAGGGTTAATCCACTGGTGTTAGGGTTAAAATTGCAACTATCAAAATATCACCTAACATGCAATTGCTTCGTTTTAATGCAGAAGTAATTTGCACCCGTCATATCTTGACGGGCGATTTTCTAGTTCATCAATATTTTCCTTTTTACCAAACTGGCTTTTCTTAACATCGCCATTCGTCTGTACTTAACTAAGCGCGAAGTTTATTTTCTTTTAACTTGTAACATCATTTTCACTTAGAATCAAGAAACTTCAACTGCCATAAATCAGATGTCATGACTGCTCTTTTAATTGAATTAAAAAAAAAACTTTGCTTACTGAAGCTTTTGTTTTACCGCACTCTAAACTGTTTTATTTCTATGCGCTTGAACTTCGAAAAATATCTCTCTTTTCCGCCGCAGAGAGCGACTCGATTTTGAGGCGCCGACGTTTTTCGGAGAGTTTCCAAAAAGAAAGCATCTTTCCTTTCATAACCACCACCTGGTGTGCAGGGAGGAAAAAAATGTTTTTGCATCACGCTCGGGGGAAAATAAATTACGTTTTGAAAAGATAATAAGTAATCATTTTCAAAAACAAATGCTTTGAATTATTGCGATTAAAGTGACAGATTCATTTCTGGGATACATGACGGTATCGCGTGCATACATAATTGATGCTTATTGTTAGCATCCTCATTATTGCTTGCAATCACATTTTTTACGAACTGAAAGAAGTGATCAATAGACCAACAGCTTATTTTTAACAGTTAAATGTCTCCCGAGGTTTCTTCGATTTGTTTACTTAGATTTATTATTTGGAGTGTCAGGAGCAGGGGCGGACATGTCCGCTGGTCCATCGGCCCGCGGGTCAATGCGCTCTCTCGCCTTGCGTCCTCAAGTCTAAACACCTTTTCATACATTTTTTCATCTTTTTTTTATTTCAATTTTCTTTATTTATTTTTTATTTTTTTGGCACAATCTCCCTTTTTTTTTTGTTATTATTTTTTTTTCTGCGCTCACAAAAATGTGCGAAACCACTTCGCTTATTACTTTTTTTCTTTTCTTTAAACTCGTAAAGCTGTGTACCATCGGTTTATTTCATTATTATTATTTTCTTTTTACCCCTTTTTTCAAACACTTTTCTTATTTATTTTCTTTTTGCACCTTTTTTTGCTCCTTTTGGAGGCCAAGGTTGGCCCTCTTTTGCTGGACCCAGTCCGCCCCTGATCAGGAAAATATGTCGAAGTTAATGCAGAACTATAAATGTCAATACATTTTTTAAAAATATTATCAGAATAGTACTGTCCATTTAATTGTGCATTTTGGTTCTGCGAGTTGATGTTAGATGCGCTAAAATACTTAAAGCCAATGTACAAGTATATTCAATCATATTTGAACAAAAAAACAATACTCAAAATATGTACCCAAGAGCTAGACTGACGTAAGTCACACAATCGCAACTTCACAGGAGAGAGGAAAAACTTCTGTCTGTCACATACAAAGGATGAGACTAAAGCTCTTTTAACATTGATAAATAATTATAAATGATTTTTTTAAAGAATTACGTTTATGTGGCTCGATGCGGAATAGGACTCACATACAATGCACTAATACATATTCACATACAATGCAATAGTACATACAACGCACTAATAAACAGAAAATCACAATTTTTGAACTTACGGTAGTCTGACTCCGAGAAAAAGAAAAAAGTTTATGCCCGGTGAAAAATTTGCCGAATTTTCAGGATGATTAAGTTTAGCATTAGGATATTTTATACTTATTGACTGATTGAATGTGTGAAATAAAAAAATAAATAAATAACGTTGAAATTTACTTATAAAATCCACTTTTTTTTAAAGGGGATCAAAAATTAACATAAATAAAATAAATGAAAAATTATGCCGTCTAAAACCATTGTCTAATAAAAACGTCCTTGAGTTTTTGAAGTAAAATATTAATAAAAATAAGAATGGGAGAGAGGAGGGGGGGGGGGAGATTTTTTTTTAACGGATCAATAAGACAAGTAGTTCGCGTAAATGCATCACAAACTGAAACGAGTGCATATACCTATAAAATTAATTTGAAATGTATCAAGAAAAAATAGCTAAAAGCTTGATTTTTTAAAAAAATGGGCGGTTGAGTGAAACAGAGCAGGGACGGAGCCTCCTAGTGTTACTAAAAGAATGCCAGTATTCCCAAACACTGTAACGTGCATAAAGCACAGTTTTCATTGCGCAAAGTTTTGAAACTTAGCATTTTAACTGCAATTTGAAAAACTATCGAAAATTCGTAGTTTCGTTTTTATTTTTAAGTACTAGAAAATCGCCCGTCAAAGTATGACGGGTGAAAATTGCTTCTACATTTGAACGGAGCCATTGCCTGTTTGGTGATATTTTGATAGTTGAAATTGTAATCCTAACTCCAGTGGATTAACCCTAAACTCCACTTGGTAGCGTTCATTGCTCACCGTTTTTTCGTTTCTTCATTTCCCTGAAATGACACAGTTTTACCAGTAAAACAGTTAAGTGAACGGATTCAGTTCAGCCTTGTCACAATAAAGCATTTCCATGCATGTTAAACATAATCAAAATTATCGAATTATCATGTCGTGGACCGAGTTTCATTGATGACGTCATGAGTGTTACTCGATCATTGGTTATTGTATATATCAGGACTTTTGCATCCAAAATATATTCGACGACTTTTTGCTGTTCGTCGCAATTGATTGGTAACCCTGCAGTCAATTCTAGTCTCATCTTCATTTAAACGGATACCTCTGAACCTTTTTGAAAAGCTTTCCTTCAAATAACTCCATTTTTTAACAACAAAATACAGATCGTCTTCTTCCAACATAAAAGTACGGCCATTACCCACTTCAAACAACAAACGGGAAGTTTGATCGCTTAAATAACTGCTGTCTTTTTAATTAAATTAAAGACTGTTAAAAATGCTTTGTTCACCAAATTTCGATAATGCATCTCTAAAACAACACTCCATTATGCGTCCGTTATCCAGCACCAAATCTTTACTGTTTGCGGAAGAGCGTCCTTTACACTGATAATTATTTCATTAGACGCTTATTTTTCAAAACACAAGCGGAAAAAAAAAAAAAAAAAAAAAAAAAAAAAAAACAAGAGAGAAATTATCCCGCGTCTCTCCAACCAATCGGTGTCGAGCAGGGAAGAAAAATATTTTCACGTCATCGTCTGCGCAAAATAAATGACATTTCGAAACGTTAATTAGCTTCCATTTTTCAAACACAAATGCTTCAAACGATTCTGATGATCGAGTTAGACATTCGGCGCTATCGAGCAGAACTATAATCGCCATCGTTTGCTTTGTAGTCCACATCGATTATCTTATGCATGGGTGGATATTGGAAGAATTATTTATGACTAAATAATACAATTATCAATGACAAAGAATCATAATCTAACGTGTCTCAAATATTGTGTACTAGTGGTACCCGCACGACTTTGCCCGTAGTAGAAAATTAAAAGGTCATTTGTTTCGCCTGTATATCCTCCTATAAGTAATAGCCGAAGATCGAGTAACCCGCGAGCATCAACCTTGAAACTCGCGCCATGGCATGATAATTTGATAATATGTTTTGGTAATGTTTAACATGCAGGAAGAGACATTATTTTGACAACGCTGAACTCGTTCCGGAAACTTAACAGTTTTACTGGCAAGACTCTGTCATTTCAAGTGAATGAAGAAACGAAAAAATGGTCAATTACCCTACTGGAATTTAGGGTTAATCCACTGGAGTTAGGGTTACAATGCCAACTATCAAAATATCACCAAACAGGCAATGGCTTCGTTCAAATGCAGAAGCAATTTTCAACCCTCTACCTTGACGGGTGACTTTCTAGTTTACAAATAATGGATGCTGAAATTCTCGCTAATTTGCTCTCCCATGTTACGGTTCCACGTTATGCTAATTTGATAATTAGCTCGTTCACGTTATGATAATCTGCTCGGTAAAATGTTCTTAAAATTGGAATTAAAAAAAATATATATTGAATTTTCAAAAAGTCGCTTCGAGTTGCACACCCTCTTGCTTCAAACTAATTGTGTGCCAAATTTCATGAAAATCGTCCAAACGGTCATGACATTTAGCACAAAATTAGTTCGTAGCATAACCTCGAAGCGATTTTTCGAAAATTCGATTTTGCTCTTTTTCTAAACCAATTTTAAGAACATTTTACCGAGCGAATTATCATAACATGGAAGATTAAATTATCATAACATGGACAAATAAATTATCATAACTAAGGCCAATAGCATGGGCGGGAAAATTAACGTAGGAAATTACCTAGAAGTTCATCATCCATGAATATACAGGCGAACCAAATGACATTTTAAATTTTTATTACGACCAAAGCCATGCGGGTACCACTAGTATTAAAAAAAATGCAACAGCAGACTAGAACTGAAAAAATGATAAAAACTGGTTAATGAAGAATGAAAATTGCATGTTTTTGCATACACCTGTTACACCTGTTTTGGGGTTACAAAGAGTTTATTTGTGAAGCAATGTATGTGGTTGTGTTTTGTAGTAAGTTACCGCCCTAAGCCAGGGCTAAGGCAGAAATACTTAAAATACACCATCAGCTCAGTTATTCCATACGAGGACTGCAGTTTCGTGCTTTTTAGCACTCATCAGGCTGGAATGGGAATCACATGAGCTGGAGGCGAAAAACAACTTAAGGGAGCCAAGAGAGTCCAGCTCATGTGATTCCTATTCCGGGCTGATGAGTGCTAAAAAGCACGAAACTGCAGTCCTCGGATGGAATAACTGAGCTGGTGGTGCATTTTAAGTATGTGGTTGTGGTTGAAGTCACCCGTTTTGACCAGCTAGTTAACCAGGCTTCTGCAAACTCTGCAACATTCGTTCTCCGAAATATGACGGGAAACCTACTATATATCGCCTGAAAACGAGGCTAAAATTACATCGACATTTTTGAGTTACTGCACTCATACCTAATAGAAGAAATACGTAATCGGGAAATTTGGAGTTCCATTCGGCCCATTGAGAGTTTCCACCCTGGTAAAATTTGAAGCTCGGGGAGCACCTGAAAAATCTCAACATTTGGGAAGTTAGGAGACTGGTTTTTAGCAACCCCCCCCCCCCAACTATCTTATTTCAAGATTTTGGAAACAATGAAATTCAAAAATGAGTGTGGTATTAACCCAACTAAACGCTAATTACTTTCCCTTTTCAATGAGCTCCCAAAGAAGATGTACACACTTTCAAACTTAGGAACAAGTTACTACATCTGAACTCTTTAATACATTTAGAAAATGCAGCAACCGTCAATTATTATTTTATTTTTTTTAATTCTAACAATTTTTTATTTTCGAAGTTTGGGGGAGGGGCAGCTGCCCAACCTTGCCCCCCCCCCTCTGAATACGCCCATGCGTAGAGCTGGCTATCACCATCCCTGTCGATAGAATATTGTAAAGCGCTAACTCTTTCTTTCTAAGTAATCTTTAACAGCTGGCAACCCCCACTTGCGGCCATTTTTGCACAGATAACCTTAGTTTATCACGTTCAGAAAAACATTAGCTTTAATTTGATATATAAATGATACTTTATGAGTGCATAAATGTGCACCAATAGTACCCGTTTACATGTGGCTGCGAATAGGTTGCGACCAGTTGCGCAACGGCAACCATAACTTTTCAAGTTCTTTAGGTATATTTCTTTGGAAGAGTATAGTTTATTTCAATAACAAATGCGTCATTTTTACCCCAAAATGTCTTGCTAGGCAATCTAGCCAAAATACATTGTCCCTTTCATAATGTAATATAAAAAATTTGATTTTGACTTTATACTCGATGAGTGCAGAATTCTGCAGCCAGATTTCGTACTATAACTTCTCCAAGCAGCCGATATTATTCGATATCAACTTGCGCTCATACAATTAGACTTCAAAAACCAAAATTGTATAAAAAAGTTGTGCTTCATTTTGATCCAAAAGCCTTTCACGTACAAAATTCCTGGCTTTCAAATCAAAGCCGAATTTAAAAAAAAAACTGGGAAAATCTTTCGTTCAAAAGATTTCTGAATCTTAAAGCTCCCAACGTAAAATCGATTCTTTTGGAAAAGGCTATTCTAAAGCACAGTGCTGAATTTAATATCGATCGTTTTACGTTCTATTTTGAGGTTTTTCCGGTACAATTTTGCTTAACCGCTCGGCAATTCAAAAAGCAAACTGGAGCCTTCCGTTTGTGCATCGAAATTTCGTAAGATGCCTTTATAAAAGAGGTTTAAGGGATAAAAAAAAACTTTCTTCAGAATTCGAACATCAATATGGAAATATTAATATAAACGATTTTTTTCTTCGTTCTTGCATTTTTTTGAATATTCGCTTCCGAGTTTTAACTTTTTAAGATATCATTTCTTCTTTCATCACACTGAGTGCTATTCTTTATTGATCCCTGTTTTCAGCGTAAGATGTGCTTACATATAGAAGTTGATTGAATGGCATACCGAAAATAAGTTATGTCGAGTCCGATTTTTAATTGAAACTGCTACTACATTTAAGTCGTATTATACTTTGAGTCGTGAATGAGACACTTCTCGAAAAGAAAACGGAAATTTACGAAATAATTATAAGTATTACTTTAACACAAAATAATTTATCATAAAAAATGAGTTTAGAAAGTATAAAATAACGCACAAATGGAATGAAGCGGGTAAAACAAGTGAAATTTTTGTAAATTGAAATAACTAAGGAAGCAATGGATTAAAAAGAATTAAACACAAATTTAATGAAAGAGGGTAGTAAAAAAAGAACAAGTATCCTCATATAAATAATAGCCAATGATCGAGTAATCCGCGTGTTTCAATAATAAAACTCGCGCCACGGCATGATAATTTATATACAGGGTGGTTATAAAATAATGTGAGGTGCTCAGAGCCCTCTAGCGAGTGAAGTATTGGACGAAACATTGCCAAATTTCATAAGCGTACACAGTAGACCATGGGATTTTGATTTCTGAAATAATAAAAAAAAATAATACAAAAAAACGTCACCAGGGGAAGTTTTGCCACTGAAAAAATGAATAACTGTGAATATTGAAGAATCAAATGCTAACTGACAAAATAGGCATCAATTTTTTTTTCCGAAATCCAACAAACTATAGGGGCGCTGCAGTCACTGTCTAATGGCGAATGAAAAAACTAAAACAAACGCACGCTGTAACGTATAAATTGCTTCTAAACTTAGGAAATGAGAGAAATTTTTGTTCGCATGCATGATTTTTTGTTCTTTATTCATTTGAAAAGATTTTTCAGTCTTTTGGTTATTCTGATCCATGTAGAAAGAGATTAGAAATCAAAAAGTATTACGAAAGTAAAAAATTAATGCAGAACACACAGTAAGTTGTTTTGAAGCAGCCATTTTCACGATGTTGAATTCGGAATTCATAAATTTTTGGTTTGATTCGAAAGCATTTTCATTTTCTACCATTTTTTCTATACATTAGTACATATTATGTCCAGTTTCGTGACATTTCCGGCATTTGTTGACATTTTTGTCACATTGTGCACACACGTGACAGACTGTCAAGAGTAACATTTAACACTAGATAATTTATTTCTATGACTATATGATTGGATATCAAAAGAAATCATCATGCATTTCATTCATTCGTCATGGAAATGATTTAATTGATATGCGAAATCTTGTCAAGATACATTATTCTTTCTCACAATTTTAAAACCATAACCCTATAAACAGATTTTTGGCGAAACTCTTCCACCGATAATGACAGCTTTTGCAGAGCAATAAAGTTAATAAAGTTAAGTTGGCGCGATATTTTAGCTATAAAACTTCCAAACTTTTATTTTTTATTGTCCAAATTCTTAACGTTCTTTCTGGATTTTTCAATCTGTTCTGCGATAAATATTTTCAAGAAAATTTATTTGCATACTGTCCATTTCAGTTGGATGCTGTAGTAACAAAGGTTATTTAAATCATTTATGTGGAATTAGGTTAAGGAAAAGAGTAATTTTTCAGCATGGCCCTAGTGTTTAGTCAATGTTGTTAAGTCCGCTTTTTTTCATCGAATTGAAAAACTGATATTTATTCAAATTCACTCAGAACAAGATAAATAAAAAGTGTACTCACAGTTTATATCAGATGTTTTTGATGTTACGCTGTTGCGAATGACGATTCCAAATGACGAATTACGCAAATAAAAAAATACACATAACAAACTGTTTGTTTTGCCCAAAATGAACGCGTGGAACTCAATGTTTTAGTTTTTTCTGCAGTTTTGTAAATATCCGCAAGGTAGCGTATCGAGCTCTGGAGTTGCGAATTCACAAAATAAGATTTTTCCTAACAAATGAGGTTCAATATGACCAACATCGAGGTACTTGCCAGGTACTGCATACGATGCGCAGTATTTTCCACACAACCAGGGAGAGGGAGTTGGATTAATTTCTTCTGCCTAATGTTATTAGAGTTTTCAAAGTTGAGATACCGGAAACATGTCGTAGATATACACAACCGTTAGGAAATTGCCATAGCAAAACGTCTCCAGGTGAAAGGTTGGATGACCATGGTAGCCATACTGTAGGAAATTTATGACTAATATTGCTGTCAAGGAAATGTTTGCGCCATGCACTCAGTACCTAAAACACAACGTGGGATGATGCACCATCTTACATGAATGCTAATTCTATAGATTCATGTAAGATGGTGCATAGAATGTGCAAGAAAGAAATCCTTGCTGCCGCGCCAAAATTTCTTCCAGACAACTTTTAGTATTATTTTTGGTATTATAATTATACTTTCGTTACAAATTTAAATTTCTTGTTGGGTTTATTGTATCTCATTTGGAAGCAACAAACATTTGTAGCAAAAAATTTGATGTGTACCGCATTGTTTGGCATTTAATTTTTTTAGTATTCGCAAGTAATACACTTTTGCAGCGACAAAATTACCTCTGGCGCTGACCCTTAATACTTTTTTCTTCTTTGTAGAAATCGAAACCGCATGGTCTGCTATTTCCCTCATGAAATTTGGCAATGTTCCGTCTAATACTTCACATGCTAGAATGCTCTGAACACCTCACGTTATTTTATAACCACCCTGTATATAAAAATATTGTGTCATGAGGTATGTTCGGGGTAAACTCCGAAACTACTGAACCGATTTGAATAAAATTTCACAACTATATGTAATTTTCTTCAACTTAAAAGATAGGATACTTTTTATCATTTATTATTGCAAATTAAATGTTAATTATTTGATAATAGTGTGTATTGATTGTTTAGTTTTACAAATTTCTAATTGATGGCGGTGTAAGTTAATCAATCGAAACAACTCGAGCATCGTTTGCAATCTGCACTAAAAAAATTCCGAAACATTACTGATTATTTCCGCAGAACGTTTCGGCATTTTATAGGTTTGTATCCCCTTCCGGAGAAAATCAAGTATATTTCCAAAAGGTTTCCTGAATTGCTACAAGTTGCACAAATGCAGACTTCTAACAGTTGTTAAAAATATTTTACCACCAGTGTAAAAATCAACTGAGTTTATTTAATGAGTGTTTTGGATTTATTTAAATTACGACCCATCCAGGTTGCCTATGCTCCAAACGAGAGCGAATAAGTTTCTGGGTGCCGTAACTTTGCAAAACTGACAGGCGAGTGAGATTCTGTCTTAGCGTTAGCCATGGTTGTATTAATGCTTTTCAAGTCTTGGAGATGCAGGAAGGTGCTAAGCTATTATATTGATACTACACGAGTTTTCTCTTCTAAAATTCAAAAAAAAAAAAAAAAAAAAACGAAACGTTACTCATCATTTCTGAAGAACGTTTTGGAATTTTACAGTTTTTTATCAACTTCCTGAGAAAATCAAATAGATTTGTCAAAAGGTTTCCTCAATTGCTTCAAGTTGCCCAAATGCAGACTTCTGACTGTTGTGAAAAATATTTTTCGCCACCAGTACAAAGATTAACTGAGAGTATTCAATAATTGTATTGGCTTCGTATCGGTTTTGACCAGTCCAGATTTACTATGCTCCCGATAGGAGTGATTAATTCTTTGGATTCCATAGCTTTGCCAGAATTTCGAGCAAGTTGCTGTACGCCTCTGGCAAGTTGAGCTCCGCTGGCCGGCCGATTAAAAGATTCCATTTGTTGAAAGGGGGTGAGGAAAAACGGCTGAAAGTTAAAAGGCTTAATGGTAGCTCAACTCTGCACCTAAAAAATCCTCTTCTTACTGATTGCTCTCTCTTGAAAAAAAAAATGAACTTACTTAAGGTTATAACTCAACTTCTCAGAGGCGGAGAGAAGATTTTTTGTACTAACTTGCAATTCTGGCTTAGCTTTGACCAATCTTTCATAAATGCTTCTTGAGCTGTCTTGGCAAAGCTCGAAGGTGACTAGCTATTATGATAAACTTGCTTAAATTTTCTCTGAAGGTGCGAGAAACACGACTGGCTTTAACTGGGAATATCACTAAATTCTTCAAAAATATTCCAGGGACATTTCTGAAAGGATACTGAATTTTAGCGGAAAACATTTCTGTTTTTCTTTTTTAAATACATTTTTAATGTTATTAAATCTTGCTGCTATTTTGTTAGATAGCGGACTAACAGCACATACAATTTTAAAGTTTCTCATTAGATATATTAAACAAACCAAACGCAATGTGTAATATTAGGAAAAATACCGCAGAATGGCTGCAGTTAGTAAAAGAGTGGAATTTTTAATTTGGGATGAGTGTCCTATGGCCCATAAGCATTCCCTGGAAGCACATCATAGGAGTATGCAAGATTTGAAAGTCAACGATAAACTTTTCGGGTTTTTTGGGGACTTTCAGCAAACACTATCAGTTATTCCTATCTCTACTTTTGCCGATGAAACAACGCATATTTAAAAGAACCGTTTTATGACGAAATGTCGAGATACTGCGCTTAACCAGGAACATGTGTAAATAAGTGCAAAACGATTGATCCGTACAAGTATTTTCTAAGCATTCCTGGATATTGGAAACGGTGAAATTGAACTGTAATAAAATACACAATACATCAAATTTTCATACAATTTATGCTCTGTCGTTGAGACATTGAAGAAGGATAATTGAGATTATCTTCCCGTATATATTAGATACTTATTTAAATCATAATTGACTTTTTATTCATGCTATTTTGGCAGAAAGAAACGTTGATGTAGACGAAATTAACTTTCAGATACAATAGTTGTTTTCCGGGGATTTGAAGTCTTTTAAGTCAATCGATACAGTTGGTGGAAACGAAACCGTAAACATTCCAACTAAATTTTTAATTCTCTGGATATACCAGAACTACCACCAAACAATATCCGGTAGAAAAATTGTTCACCAATAATTCTTCTCCGTAATTTAATCCCACCTAGCGCATGCAACGGTACACTTATAGTTATCAAACACCGGAAATGCTCTCGGAAATGCAAGGTCAAACAATGTCGGTTTGGATTTGGAAAATTTGTATTTCTCCCATGGGCAACTATATGTCGCCTGTTCACGCGTGGGGAAACCATCGAAATTATTCTTATTCGCAACTCCTATAAACTATAGGGGGCACTGCAGCCCCTGTAATAATGGCGGGTGAAAAAGGTAAAATAAACGCACGCCGTAACTTTTAACTTGCTTATAACGCTTAGTGAATGGCAGTTATTTTTCATCGTGTTTGTGGGAAGCTTTCTTTTATATTATTCCAAAATTACCTTACACCACAAACTGTCTGAGGCCTGTAATTTACCCCAACGAAAAGACGTGGAATAGAATGTTTTATTTTTTTCTTTAGTATTGTTAATCACCGCAAGGTAGCGTATTCGAGCTATGGAGTTGCGAATCAGCAAAAGACAGGTTAACGAAGAATATTGCGCACAAATAAGTTCTTATGAAACTTTTAATTTTATGAATGTGAAAAACAGTAGTTCGAAATCAATTGCATGTACCTCATTTTTTAAAAAGTAATTTTTATATGCAATCAGTTCATTTTTTATGTTTTCAAAATAAGTTATTGAAAGTTTTTGATCACAAACTATAGTTAAGCTGATATGAATAAAATATGCATTCAAAAAGTGTATGTTGGTTAGTGGTTAAATTCAACATTTCGATACTTTACTTATCACTTTCAAGTTATTCTTCACGTTTGACCGCCCAAAGAACTTACTAAATTTACTAAGCATAAGTATAGTAAGTAAGGCTTTTTTTATAGAAAATTCAGTAAGTATTTACTAAATTTAAAAAGTACCTACTTCGGCCAAACACGCCCATTATCAATCTCATATGTTTTAAAATCGGCTAAACTATTTTAACCTTTATTAAAACTATTAATTTGATTGTATTAAAATAACGAGTAAAAGATTATTTTAATACAACTTCTGTGCCACAGCAGAAGTTGTATTAAAATAATCTTTTACTCGTTATACGTGGCTTTACTCGTACCCACAGCAACGCGTGGCTGGGTCAGCTAATTTAATAATATGTTTTGGTAATGCTTAACAGGCAGGGAAAAGCTTTATTGTGACCAGGCTGAACTCGATCCGCTAATAAACTGTTTTACTGGTAAAACTGTCTTTTGAGGGGAATGAAGAAACAAAAAAGGGTTAACAATGAACGCTACCTACTGGAGTTTAGGGTTAATCCACTAGAGTTAGGGTTATCATTTCAACTATCAAAATATCATCAAATAGGGAATGGCTTCGTTCAAATGTAGAATCAATTTTAACCCGTCATACTTTGACGGGCGATTTTCCAGTATTTTAAAGAATAAAGTCAATTAAGTTGGTGAAATTAAAGAGTATTAAAAAAAAGAAAACAATGGATGAAAAGTAAAACACTGAACACTAAAGAACTTAGTAAAAGCTGGTAAGAAAGAAATAAAAAATTTCTTTTAAGGAATGAAGTGACTACTGTTGGAGAAATTAAAGGGAATTGAAGTAACAAAAGAAAAACAGTGGATAAAAAGAGAAAGAACTAAATATAAATGAACTCAATTAAAACTCGTGGTAAAGATATAAATAAATATTTTTTTTTAAGAATGAAATGAATGAAGAATAGTGAAATTAAAGTTCTATGACGTAACCAATAAAACAATGGATAAAAGGGATATAAACACAAATTGACTGAATGAAAGTTGGTAGTAAAAATATCTTGTAATAAATGAAATGAATGGAGTTCGTGAATTAAAATGAATTGGAAACGCCAATACAACAATGTATTATGGAAAAAAGAATCAAACTAAAGTAAATTCAGCGAAAGCTAATAGCAAAAAAATCTAAATTTACCTTAAAAAACCCTTTTACCATATAACTTTTAAGAGATTCCACGTTTTCTGATCAGAAAGACCCCAATACTTTCGCAAAAGTATTTCGGATTTCCGTTGTTAGTTCTGCTCTTGTTACCTTCTGATACTGTTGCCCTGTGTTCTTTCTAGTTAGAAATATAAAGAGCAACAGACAAACAAAAAAGGTATTTATCCTGCTCGAGTGGAAATTGTTTTGATATCTTTTCATTCAGAATAAGTATGAAAGGGGAAAAAGCAAGACCCACATAAGCCGAAAAACTTGTCTGATGCTTTTAGTGGTTTGCAGTCGAACTGTTACATTTATATTCTTGTTTTTAGTTTATATTCTTGTTTTAGTCCTTCTGACATTTATTCAAAGATTATGTTTCCAGGCTGTTGCAGAATATAATATCAGACATTTATTTTCACTCTGAATATCTCTACTTATGTTTTCAAATGCCTACTTTGAAGATATTTCCAAATTACTTCTCTTCAACTAAGACTTTATGAATATACTGTCGTACTAAGTGCAAAATTCGTATCTGCATCTGAGTTCAAAATGATAAATTGCCGTTTAAAGTGGAGTTCCTCCATGTATTTGATGCAGATGCAACATTTTTAGAATTCCTTTTTAAATATTTTCTATTTACATATGACCATAAAATTTCGGATTTAGGTAAAAGAGGTGACTAAGAATCACTTGGTGAATTTAACCGTAATTCACCGTTAATTCAGCGTTACTCAATTTTGATAAACAGCGCAGATACGACTTTTGTGCTTAGTACGGCAGTATAGTCTTAAAGTCGTTTGTACAATACTTATGGAAACATTCCAAAGTTTAGAAACACTGGTTTTACTTGCCCAACATTTGTTTCATACCCAAAAAATAAAAAAGTAAGAAGGTGTATAACATTTTTTAGTTAAAATGCCTGCATTATAATTTAATTATCCTACTTAGTAGCAGTCCAGAAATAAATATTACTAAAACAATTGACTCTTTTCCAGAAAATGAAGCAGAAAAAGAAAAGTATCAGAAGCTAAAATAACTGTATCTCTCAAAGAAAAAAAAACAATAAACGATTTTTTAGGCTTTAAAATGTACTCACATTCAGAGAAAAATAAATAACAGTTAGCATGTAAGTCGAAAACGTTTTGTTGATCTATTTTTTTTTTTCCTTTTTTAGGAAAATATAATGTCTTATCTGAACACTAAAACTTTTTTCTACTTCCGTCTGAAATTTGTAAACTGTCATCAACGAGACAGTTGTATTTGGTAACTAAGTGCAGAATTTCGCCTACATGGATTTTATTACTGTGCTAAAATAAGGACTGGCCGATTCAGGGTTTAAATACCGTTCAGGACCTAATTTGATGAATCCCAATGTTTTACTTATTTTAAAGCTGAATAGGTAAAAATTGGTTCTATTAACTGTGAATTCGCTCTCTTTGTAAGAAGCAGTACTACTTTCAAGTAATTGTTATGCAAGTGAGAGTCAGGTACTGCCAGAAAGAGCTAGTTCTGTTGATAGCTGTATAGACTCTTAATCGACATTTCCATTAATCGGACTTAAATCAGTAGTAACACATAAAATGCATTTTGAATTACGCTATTAGTTACCAGAATTAAATCGTCTAGTATTTACTTTGTTTATGAAAAAAGACAGGGGTATCCACAGGGAAAGGGGTCATTGCGCCGACTGTTCAATCGAAACTTTAAACACTGAAAAAATTCCGAAACGTTACTGAGTATTTCCGTGCTATGTTTCGGGATTTCAATGGTTTTTATCCACTTCTTGGAAAAATCAAGTATCATTATCGAATCGTTTCCTAAATTGCTACAAGTTGCAAGAATGCAGATTTCTCGCAGTTGCGAAAAATATTTTTAGCTCCCAGTTTAAAGATTGAATGAGCGTATTTATAAAGTGTATCGGCTTCAGCTAGTTTCTGGCCTGTTGAGTCTGCTAAGGCATCCAAAGGATTCGAATAAGTCCATGAGTCCATGGATTGCGTAGCTTTGCAAGAATTGCAGGTGAGTAAAATCTTAGATTTTGCTATTTTTGCAATACTGCTTTTAGAGCATTCCTGGAAACGCAGGAAGGTGCCATACTATTATGTCAAACCTATCTAAGTTCACTAAAGTTCTAGAGATACGACAGGCTTGAAACGGGAATATTTCCTAATGTTTCAGGAAGTTTCCAGGATAATTTCAGGATGGTTACTGAATTTTACCGGAAACATTCCTGGTTTTTGTAAGATATGTTACTGGAAGACATTGGGCTCATTAGCTGCCCATTATTTTCCAGGAACGTTTCTGAATCGTTTTTACAGTGAAAGGTACGTTTTGATGAGTATTTTTTCCTTTTGGGGAAGGTTTTCGTTCTTAAGGGGTATTCATAATGTGGAGGAAAAGGTGACATTGTTTTTTGTCCGATGTGCAATCTGTAAAAGGCATAATGATAGTCAAAATTTCACTAGGCAAACGACCTAATTGAGCGAGCCCTGGACTGCCTTTACCGCAAATTACTTTTCAGTTTTTGTTTTCACAGGCTTTTAAGCCTTACGGCGTTTTTACTGTTGCTGTGGTCAGTAGCGTAACTATGGGATCTAGAGCCCCTGGCGAACTGAAGAAATTGCGCCCCCTCCCCAGGGTCACATGGGAAGTCACCGTATATCATTGTGACCTCCTATTGTTTTTGGAACATTTTGATTAATTGATTTGACAAACAGGAGACAGCATTGTAATTTTTTTGAGCAATCACGATTGCTTATGGCTTTCATTTGACTGTCCTTGGCGTTACGGTTCCTTTTTCAGCTTGGACCAGGGCTGCAGCACCACCGGCGGCGGCGCGGCTGGTCCTGAGCACTGTCCCCCGGAATCCACTTTTGCTGGGCGGTGGCGTCCATGTAGTACACACGCATGCGCATACACAGTCGCCTACGCGCGCACGCCATTACACACATACACACGCCTACGTGCACACACGTAAGCCTACACACACACGCACACAACTATATACACGTAAGCACCCAGGAGGAGGGACATGCTTGGGCGGGGAGCCATTTCTAGAAACAATAACTCTAACCAGTAGAGTCTTGTCGCAACTCGTGATTGCGAAAAACATAATTTGGATTCAAAGTTTCGGAATTCAAATTAGAGTTAATTTTTTTTTTCTTATTTTCTTTTTTAGAATTGTTTTCAATGATGCCCAATGTTCCTTCTCAGTAGATTATATATATACCTCCCCTAGATTTTTTTCTTGCTAGTTTTTTTTTAATTTTTTTAAAGCATTTTTCAAATTCTATAATCAAAAAAAAAAAAAAAACTCTTATTTTTTATTTTTTTTACGCCATCTAATTTTTAAAAAGATGTTAAATCAACTATATAACGTTACATACATATGAAAAAATGTTTCACTTGCTATAACTTGTATTAAAGTCAGTCCTAAATTTTAAGCCATGAGAAATGTTCCTCCCGTTTTAGGATCGCTTGAAGTAGAGATGCGAAACACGCTTTGATTATCGTACAACCTCCTTACGTTTTTCTCCCATAACTTCTCACTAAACAAACTGTTATTAGGAAAAATAAATATATAATAATTGAACTACAATAAGACTCTTTTGTACTTTAATTGCTCGTCTAACTATAACATACTTCAAATGTTTAACTTTGGATTTATTTAAAAAATGTCACGTGCGTAACGCTAAGTTTTTTATTTTTTCCTGCTAACCAAAGCCTTCAAAAAATAATGCCGTTGGGGAATAATACATGCTTTAATATACTATCAAAGCATAGCAGTTAATCCCATATTTAATTAATATTTACTTGAATAAAATAAAAAACTTAGCGGTACGCACGGGACATTTTTTCGAGAATTGCCCTTTAGGATAAATATTGAAAGTGAAAGCCGAAGTCAGTCCTGTGATCCATCACATATACATATTAACAGAAACAATATTATTTTTTACAGAAACTAAATATCGGTAATCACAAAAAAAAAAAAAATAATAATAATAATTTGAACTTTGACTTCTTGAATTCAAATTATGTTTTTCGCAATCACGAGTGTGTGGGGGGTGGGTGTGTATGTAGGCATGTGTGTTTATGTGTGTGTGGGGGTATGTGTGTTTGTGTGTAGGGGGGTATGTGTATGTGTGTGTAGGCATGTGTGTTTGTATGTGTGTGTAGGTCTGTGTGCAGGTATGAGTGTGTGGGTAGTTGTGTGTAGGCATGAGTGCGATGAATGTGTGGGTAGTTGTGTGTAGGTGTGTGTGTATGTGTAGGTGTTTGTACGTATGTGTAGGCGTCTGTATGTATGTGTAGGCGTCTGTATGTATGTGTAGGCGTCTGTATGTATGTGTAGGCGTCTGTATGTATGCGTGTATGTGTATTTATGTGTTTGAGTGTGTGTATGTGTTTGTGTGTGTGTATGTGTTTGTGTATGTAGGTGTATGTATTTGTGTGTGCGTGTGTGTAGCATATGGATACAACCTGGAGACGGTTTTCGCTATAGGAGCAGCATCGTGAGGAGCCGGTCG
Organism: Uloborus diversus; assembly: GCF_026930045.1. Classification (NCBI taxonomy): domain Eukaryota; kingdom Metazoa; phylum Arthropoda; class Arachnida; order Araneae; family Uloboridae; genus Uloborus; species Uloborus diversus. The sequence goes on from NC_072738.1 coordinate 67,499,579, forward strand.
ACGGTGATGCTGCAGAGGGTGCTGGCGGGAAAATAAAATGAGAGCACATCAAAACATTCAAGTAAGAACAATAAGCAATCGTGATTGCTCAAAAAATAAATAAATAACGATTTTGTCTTTGTTTCTAATATTATGTTAGAATTTGCTTCTACGAAAACAATTTTAACGATATTTAGGTAAAATGAAAATCTACCTAGTAGTAATTGATTATTATGTATTGAAGCTGTCCTGTTATTGATCCAAATGCATATAATTATTGGTAGTTATTTCGTATTTTCCATAATAATTCAAATTATATTTTGCTTTAATAAGAAATCAATGTGAGTCTCTTAAAAAAAAATCATCTAATTTTCAAAACAATAATTTAATTTTTAAGAACTTATATCGCTCTTCTCCTGAAATGTAGCCTGTTACAGCTCCTTTCTTTTAATATCGGTTGAAGATTTTCGTTCTTGTGAAGACTAAAGATTTTTCATATATGTTTGGACTATTAATTAATTAAAATATCAACTCTGTACCACTCGCTGCTTTCTGGGAACCAGCTTAACGTAAGAACGAGAATAGCAATTTTCAGGCTATTACTGCATTCCATACAGAATCTTATTCCTCGCTGAGCTATAACACTATATATGTATCTTCTTATATATAATAGCCAATGATCGAGTAACGCGCGAGATTCAGCAATGAAACTCGCGCCACGGCATGATAATTTGATAATATGTTTGGGTAATGTTTAAAATGCAGGGAAAGGCTTCATCATGACAATGACAAGGCTGAACTCGATCCGGTAACTTAACTGTTTTACTGATAAGACTGTGTCATTTCAGGGGAGTGAAGAAACGAAAACATGGTCAACAACGAACGCTACCTACTGGAGTTTAGGGTTAATCCACTGATATCAAGGTTACAATTTCAGCAATCAAAATATCATCAAACAGGCAATGGTTTCGCTCAAATGTAGAAGCAATTTTCACCCGTCATACCTTGATGGGCGACTTTCTAGAATAAAAGTAAATACCTTTGTAATGACGTGCAGTATACCGACAGCGCGGTTCTTCCATCCAGAGACGGTAGTTTCGTCCTTCTTGTGGACTCATTAGTCTGGAATAGTGAGCAATCGAACTGGAGGCAGATGTCATCTCATTGATATCCGCCATCGACTACATTGACTCTTGGTGGAATAACTGGGCTGTCGGTATCTTGTATGTAGTTCTGCCTTAGCCCTACCTTCAGGCGGTAACTTACTGCTTAATACCGTTTGTAATTACTTACTTGTGTTACAAGTTCAAACCTTTCTATATTACCAGACAAACTGCTTTACTCTCTCCTGAAAAGTAGTGGCTATATGACTTACGACAGTCTGACTTTGTGGTACAGAAATGACGATATGAGACGCTGAAATGCGCAGGTAAAACATGCGAAATAACGGTTGTTATATAAAATGGTAAGAACAAAATAAACTTATTTTTATAGGATCTCTAACTTATGCGACCACTTCTGCCGCTAATCCAATTTTTATGACTCAAAACCAAAAGAAAAAAATGAAACAAGTTTTCAACACCTACTATTGAATGCAAATTTTCCAAGAAAAAACAAACAACAAATTACAGATGTATCTGAATGATATTTCCTGTTCAGGAAAAAATAATCGCCCCGAAAAAGAATTTTAATACTAAACGTAAATAAATGTTTTAGAAAACTATCCTTAATGGACTCTTTCCGTGATTTGAGGAATTTATATTTTCCTTTATTTGCTATCGTTTGGGAAATACAGCAACCACTGGATTTTCATCCGGTGAGAAAGATCTGTTTTGAGGTTCTTGGCAACAAATATTTCGCACCGGATCATTCTTCTTCTACAGTTCTTTTTATCGACATCTCATCCAATCATGTATCTAACAATGCCAATATATTCCGCCTCTGATTAATAACCGAGAAGCTTTTCGATGGTCCTGGCCAATTGCAGCTGGGGTCATTGCGACTGCTAATAAATAAAGAGACAAGTAAAAATGCCGCATTATTGTAGTGCAGAGATAGAAAAGAAAACAAAGGGCAACCCATTTACTTCATATTCCGTAGACACAACAAATAAATGATCTAAGAACGCTTCTTTATGAGGTCATTGTCCGCATCTTCAAAGCTTGCTTCGTAACAATAAAGGCTACTATTATAGAAATATGTTAGCTCGCCAAGTGTTTGGCCATATTATGTTTGGCGGTACAATTTTCAAGTTTACTTATTTTCTATCTGTATAAATAGGCAGTTACAATATTTCCAAGATAAAAAGACGACGTAAATTAGTGAAAGTTTTGCAAATTATGGGAAATTTTGCAGAGGGAGGTGCGGGGTTGGCATCGTTTGGCAACGAAGTTATTCTATTTTTTTACCAACTGTCAGATACCTTAATCAAAATACTCTAAAACCTGTGTAAATGTAACATCGTCTAAGAGAAAAAAGTTTAACTTTACACATTTTCATTTACATTTTTTGACATGATTGGTTTGTGTTGCTTTGTATTACCCGACGATTCTCTCAAACAATCGTGCAAACTCAAAGAGTTTATCTAAAACTCATTTCTGGAATGGGGTCGTTTCCAAAATTTTAAAAGTATTTTTTTCTGAAAGAGCATGCTTAAAAACATAGAATCTGATAATTTTTTAAATAACTTCTTTAAGTTTAATGTTTTAAAAAAAAATACTTAAATCTGTGCTCTTTCATCGTTTAACGCTTCTGTCGTTGACATCACAAATGATGAAGTGCCATTCAGTGTTGCCATTCACGGTCCAAAATATTTAATTCGCATCTTTACTCACGTGTATTGGCAACGATATGGTTGATAGCAAGCGTAGAGCGCAGTTGTAATTCGATTCTTGATTATCATAACGTGGAAATGCGGTAGAAAGATGCGCCATAGTGCATCATTTAAGACGTCATAAAGACCACGCCTTGTTTGAAAAATCGGACATTTTAAAAAATTAATTAAAAAATATCTGTTTTTCTGAGTCCATGTTTTTCTTTTTTCTTTTTGCTTATTCTATCAATTTCAGTGACAAAAAGTACTACTTTTAACTGAAGGAAACAACCCCATTATGCGCTGGTGGTTCTTTTCCCTTTCAAAAAACAGCAGCGCTCGCAGAAATTGCCTTCGACATGGGCTCTGGGCCATAACCGCGATTTTATGAATTTATGCAACTTTTGCAGGATCGTTAATATGTATTAAACACTAGGGCTCTGGGAGGGCTTTTGATCACAAAACCTCTCCCTGACTGAGTCACTGTCAAAATGTTACAGAAATCAGAATGTCTTGAAATTTCCGAACATGAAATATAATAAATGTTGTTCATGACAAACAAGAATCCAGTTCCAACAGGGTCAATATTACCATAGAAGGCTGCGAAAAAGCTGAATAATTCCCATCTCCAAGGGGTGATGAATTCTTAGCTCACTTCATGTGGTAATGCGTTGAATGCTCTTAATGATTATGTTAGCAATCTATTTCAGCTCTTTACCAAAAATTTTCCAAATTCCTCCTAAATTTCGAAGTTAATAAAGCACTAAAGGATGAACCTTAAAGCATCAAACTTACGAAACGTTTCAAAAAAGCATCAAGAAGACAGCTACCAAATTTGTAAATTTTGGTTCATTTTTTGTAATTTTTGTACGGTCAGATTGGCAAATCAGTCCGCCTGTACAACTAACTGGAAGTAATTCCCTTTTCCAAATCGTACATACGTAAAAAATGCTCTGATTAATCGTCCGAATCTTCAAAGTTCAGAGGAATATTTAAGATTTGAAAAACGTCAAGAATTCAAAAACTCTTTATAGCTTCAAATAAATAAAAGGGAATTCTTGCGTCTCACAGCGTGCCATTCTTTTCCCTTCTAATAAAATACCGAATGTCCTTCCATAAAAAGCGAAGCGGATTGTTTCTCTCCCTTCCACTCTATTGTAGAGCAGGAAAATTTGTCTTCTTCTGGGAGACCTTTTTCTTGCGGGGGAATTCTTCCCCAATTGTCTCGAGAGTTTAAAACAGATCACAGGATGAACAGAAGGAGGTTAATGCGATCGATAGGGAGGCTTCGAAAAGAATGTTCGAAAAGACAAGATTACATTTCCCAAGGAATAAAACTCGAGAGCAGAACTAGATTCTTCTAAGAGATTAGGGATGGCATAGCTGGACATTTTCATTCTATTTACGAGAGGAAATAGAGTGTGCCACTGCATTTCCTTTTCTTATTTTTTAATGCCGCAAATTATTCGGTGCTTGTAAAAAAATGCCCTTTTCTTTCTCGTTAATTTCCTGTTTTGTCTAACGTTTGATACTTTTCTATTTTTCGATTTCAAACACAGTAAACAGATACGCATCAATAAATATATTTCATGAAACTTTTTAGGGAGAACTAATGTTAAAACTAGGGCTGCGGAGTCAGAGTTGGACTGAATTTGGGGTATAGGAGTCGGAGTCGGTGTCTGGAGGTCGGAGTCTGGAGTCGAGTAGGTTAAAAGCTCCAGAAGTCGGAGTCGGTCATTTTCCTTTAAAGTAGCAACTCTGGCAGTGCTTGCGGAGTAGGACTGATTTAGAGGTAAATTAGTTGGAGTCGAAGACTCTAAAATTCTCAGAGTCGGAGTCGGTCATCCTCCCTCCTACTCCGCATTTCTGATTTAAGCTACGCAAACAATAATAACGGAAGTGAAATTTTAATATGAAAAAAAAAACGAAGTTGTAATCCAGCAACAGAAATTAATGCAATCCACAGACCAAAGATGTTTGCGAAATGAAAAACCAAGTAACAGTAGTAAACAACGTAAATGCATCACAAATAAGTAATTTAATTGCAGTGCAGTTTAATTGCTTATTTTTGATGTATTCAGGTCATTTACTACTATTACAATGGGTAATGGCTTATGAATTGCAAACTAAAGGAGATTTGACAAGTAAAAGGAATTATTTAATTACAGACCAACTTTAGAGATTAGTTAAACGGTTCAGCAGAATTAAAATCCGGTAAATCTTCTAACAGCGTGCACGTTTATAAATAACCAGTTTTTGAAGGGCTAATTATGACAGCAGCAAAAAAGTCTATAAGTAAGATAAGTTGTTAGCTTTAAGAATTGTCATACCCAGGGTCGAATTCAGACTTAACGGGGCCCTAAGTTGTTTTAAGTATGGGGTCACCCCTTTTGTAGTTTGAACAACGTTTCTCTGGATGGTGTAAGAGGCAATTTTTTATTTTATTTTTTCTCTTTAATATGTTTGTCTCTTTCCTCTGATACATACGGCAATACTTTTATTTCTTTGATCGTTTTTTCCCTAATGTCCTTTTTGGATTGGCCTTAAGAGAAGGAATGGTATCAAGAGAGTGACTCCGGACTCCCTTTAAGTGCAGTAGAGAATATCTTCAATTGTAGGAGGTCCAGAGGTTTCTCCCCCGGGGGAAAGTTTGAAAAACAGATATAAAATTCTGCAGTTTGAAGCCTTAGTTGAAAATACAAAAATATCGGGACAGAAATAGGCAAACAAAACTTTTTTAAAATAATATACTCTTTCGCGAATTAAGATAATGCACAGTAAAAATTGTTTTTGATTTGACAATTCATTAACAGCAGTTGACAGAGAGAAAGAGCGTGGGAAGAGAAAGGACAATGCATTGTTACTTGCTCACATTGACTTTCGGTACAATTAGTTTTTAACTACCCCTCCAACCCAAAGACAAATGCAACAATGAATTCAGCATCCTTATATATTATTTCTGTAGCCTGTTTTTGGTTTCTACGCCAAATTTCCCTCAATTCTTGATCGATTTCTTTGATTTACGGCTAATTTTATAGCTTATGGTGCTGGCTACTGACGAAAAATAGACCCAAGGTCTAAAAATTGTTTCTTTTAACCGAAAAACCTGTTTTAAAGAACCAGAATAAGGTTTTCGGTCAAACTTATAACTTTAATTTGCGCCATGACCGACAGAGCTGAGTAGCTTGATCGGCAGAGCGTTCTCTTCGTAACCAGGAGATTACGTGTTCGGACCCACGTCGGGACAATCTGCAACAAAAAAATTAGAGAAATAGAGCACATTACATGAACACTGAATTAAATGAATAACTACTATGAGGGAATAGAATAAATGAGACAGAAATGCTCCTTGCTGATATGAAAACATTCAGTGATTTTGTGCTAAATTACTTCGAAATTGCACGTGTTTTTTTTTTTTTTTTTTTTTTTTTGAAGCTTTGGCTCTGGAAAGAAAATTAAAGCATAATGTAAGCGAAAATATAAGTAACAGGTTTAAGATTTCAGACTACAATAGAATTGTTTTTTGTTCAGAAAAAAAATAATAAATCGTATACTGAAATATATATTCTTCTAATGAGTTTTTGACTCTTTGTACAAATAAATAAAATACTACCTCAATTTGAAGGGTAAAATATATATTTTTTCTTCTTTTTGCTAAAAAACAAATAGCTTATCACATTTTTACTACATTCGAAAAGCTACGCTTAAAAAAGAGCATAGTTCAATTTATTTTGTATTTTAACCGTGCTGTTAAATGATGAACACGTGCTGCCATCTAAGTTATAACGGTTTAAGCAGTCTGCGATAACAAATTGTAAAAATTTTCAAAAATAAAAACATTTTTCATCAATATCTTATCTTATATATTAATCCCCTCTCATTTTAAAACTTATCAGGCTGGCCAATGACGAAAAAAAGACTTACGGTCGAAAATTCAAGTTTTCGAAATCGCCTCTTGCTGTTTCAAAACCTTGATGCTGCCTGTAGTTCTTATGCATTTTTTAAAGCAAAGTTCTAATGCAGTTTTCCATTTTTTTACGTCGCTTTCGGCAAAAAAAATAAAAATAAAAAATAGCCTGTGTGTGTGTTCATATTTTAATAAAGCTTAACAGCACTGGACTTAGTTGTTCGGTTTAATTGATAAGTTTTTTTCGGTAGAGCGTTCGGCTATAAACTATCTGAACTTCGGGCAAGCTTGGGCTGTCCGACATAATATCAAATTTATATTAGTATTACGCATTACATGTGCTCATAACATACACACCTAATAAAATAAATGCAGTGGGAATGCTACTTGGTGTTTTGACTCCTTTATGCAGGCTACAGTTATCATTCGGATAAGTTGATTGTTAATCGAACTGTGTTCTTTGACTACATCCAGACCACTCAACATAATGTAGGCATAAAAAAGTATTAGATTTACCTAAAGAAATCCTTTTTGTGCAGAAAAACATTTTTATTGTATGCTAAAATGTAGATGTTTCTAATAGCAGTGTTCGACCTTTTGTACAAATGAAAAAATACTACGCCTGATTAAAACTACGAGTTTCACTCAGTAAACCTTTAATTTTTTATTCGCGCGAATACGATATAAAGCATTAAAAGTATTATCAACTTCATTAGCAAGAAATTATTTTCTACTCCTCTGCTTTCTGCTGAAAAAAAAATACATTTTGTCTACGTTCGAAAAATTACACTTAAGAACGGACTCAGTTCAACTGGTTTTGGTTTTGAATTTTAAGTGTTCGATTAAAAGTGAAACATGTGAGGGCATTTAAGCCGTAACGGTTAAAGCAACCTTCTATGTGAAATAGTTCAATATTCAAAGATAAAAACACTTATTTTCAATCAAATTTATTACTTCTCTAGAATGTTTGTTTCAATCGCTACGTGAGATCTTCGTCATTCTTTAATCAAATTCCATGCTTTGCGAATAATTTTAAATCGTATCATGCTGGTTAATGACAAAACACAGATGCATGATCTTATTATTATTTTTTTTTTTGGGAAAAAGCTTTTTTGCTGTTTTTTACTACGCATTCCTTCAATGAATAGCTTTCGAAAAGGAAGGCGCAATTGCTAGGTTTGTTGGGGTGTCGGGCTGTTAGTCAGAATGGCGCCAATTCGAATACGTGCCGATAAATATCTCTTTAATGTTTCTTTTTTTCCCGTCAGATGCTGATATGTGCAGGACTGTATTTGCCACAACCTGTTTTTTCACATGCACAATTATTGCTTTTTTACGAGTCACCACTCAGCCACACTTTTAATGACATTTATGTTTGCATTGAAAATATGTACGATTAAAAGGGGAGCTATGATCAAATTATCACAACGTTGTATTTAACGAGGTTTTGTTACTGATGTCTTTAAATTACATGCCTTCTCTTGTGCGCTTACTTTTTTCCGTTCTTCTTCATAATGTTCTTTGAAATTTTTTAAGAGCAAAATGCCCGATGAAACGATTCGAAGCACAGTGCGGAGTTCCGCACGGGTCGACTAGTAAAGTATACTTAGAAACAGCCTTTACAAAATTAATTAAAGTCGGTCAATTTTTCTATACCTTATGTGAAATACAGGCGTGCATGCATATAAACACACAAACAGACATCTGTACACTCAGCCAGATAACACATCTTATTTATTATTAGGAGCAAAGACGAAATAACAGCAATCAACTACGAATGGCTCAGACCGGATGAAGACAAAGTGAAAGTGAAGCGATTAGCTACCAAAAGTTGCGACAATGATTCGATTTGACAGTATGTCAGCTATCGTAAATCCCCTGTAGCGTTCAATTATGGATTGACCGCTGATCGTTTCTTATTCTTCTCGTGACAACCAATTTCTCTGAGTGATACTTCTTCTAATTCCATCTTTTTCTGGAAGAAAAAGTAAACAAGCTAAAACCATAGCTATGCCTTCGTTTTTACTTAATTTAAAAAAAAGGAAGTATTGTATTCGCGAAAAAAAATTCACTCAAAAATCGGCCTTAATTTTCATTTTTCTCACCCCCGAATGAATGTTGAGTTTTTTTTTCGATCCGACCACACGTGGATATATGCCTAAGAACGTACAGACACCCAAAATATACAATTTGACGACCCCCGAGTTAATTACAACGAATTTTCTCGCGACGTCCGTATGTACGTATGTGCGTGTGTGCGTATGTGTGTATGCACTGTAAAAACGATTCTGAAACGTTCCTGGAAAATAATAGGCAGCTGATGTGCCCAATTTCAGTCAGTAACATATCTTACAAAAACCAGGAACGTTTTCTGATAAAAGTCAGTAACCTTTCTGAAATATTAAGAAATCTCCCCTATTAAGCCAGTCGTGAACTATCTAGAAAAATGAAATAGGTTCAATTTATTCGAATTCAGGAAACTTTTTTGTGAAGATACTTGATTTTTTGGGGAAATAGGTGAAAACCTCTGAAATCACGAAACGTTCCACGGAAATAACCAGTAACGTTTCGGATTTTTTTTACAGTGTGTGTGTATGAGTGTATGTGCGTATGTATCTCGCATAACTCAAAAACGGTATGTCCTAGTAAGTTGAAATTTGGTACGTAGACTCCTAGTGGTGTCTATTTGTGCACCTTTTCTTTTGGTTACATTCGGATATTCATAAGGGGGTCTTTTGCCCCTTTTTGGGGGGAAATCATTGTTAATTTCGTTATAAACTCTGGTGGTGCTATAATGTGTCGAACACTTGGCGATATATCGCCAGTCTTTTGGTTGCCAAGTTTTGTCGCCAACTTGGCGACAAATTTGGCGATTTTGTTTTAAAATTTGGTTTCAATTTGGCCACTGTTGGTGATATTTAGAGAGTAAACTATTGAATCACATTAAAATTGCCAATAATGGGGAAATGACATTAAATTATAGTAAAAGGAAGTCATGTAATCGCTTCAGCTCGTTTAATTCCAGAAAAAGGCATGCCCTCCATTTGATTTGTGTTTTTAACATTATTTCAAGGCAGTGATTCTCAAACATTTTCGAGTCGCATCTCCATGCTCTTAATAAAACTTCCTCATGGCGCTCTAATTGATTAAAATTATGACTATGTGCAAATTAGAGATGAAAAAAAATTATTTCGTGTACCACTCTATCATTACTAGAGAGAGGAAGAGGGAGTGGTTTTGTTATAAGTATTTTTATACATGAGAGGCACACGGTATTCAGCGTGACGTCAATAAAATTAAATTAATTATTAGTGAGATGAGTAAGCTCGCAATTTACAACGTATTTTCTAACAGCATGGAATCAAACTAAACACAAGTTTACTTTCGATCAGTTCTTGTTTTTTAACAAAATAACTGCAAAATCCCTACTTTGAACAAATACGAGATTGAAAAAAGAGCTCAAATTCTATGACCTTTACTACTTATAAGGTGGTTCAGTTTCATTAAATGAAATTCAACTTTTTTAAAGATTCAACATTATGTTAGATTTGTGTCACCATATCTTTCTTTCAGCTTCTTGTCCTGAGATATCTAGATAAAATTTGTCGCTTTACCTAAGTCAATTCTGACAGAGGTTTTTTTTTATATTTATTTAATACAATTTAAAAACTCCTCGTGTTCCACACAGTATGCCACGAGGCTTACAAGAGTAAGTATAAAAAACATAAAAAGTTGAAGTTTTAAAAGTTTAGACTGTTAACAAAATCAGACAAGATGACAAAAGTCTCGGATCTTTTTAACAAGATTCGAGAAAACAGGCAGCCAGCATAAGGAAAAATTTGCCAAACCTTTTCTGAAGACAGTCCTAGGGCCATCTTGTAAACTGCAGTGCAGAAGAACATGTTCAGCGCTCTGCTCGCCAACTCCACAGTCACAAAGCAAATTTGGCGAAATGCCAAATCTAAACAAGTAACTTTTAAAATTTCCATGGCCAGTGAGAAATCGAGACAGTTTAAAATTTGTAGAAAAATAGCTGCACTGCTGACGATGAAAGACAGTAGGGAAGAACCTCCTTGTCCACCGTGCATTTGTGGAGGCAAGATACTCCGTGTTCCAGTCTGCGATAGTTTTCTCCTTTGCCAAAAACTTCCAGCGAGACCCAGGAATATCCATGTTTAAGTCAATACCGCGCCTTGTCGCTTGCTTAGCAAGTTGGTCTGCCCTTTCGTTGCCGAAATTTCCACTATGACCTCGAATATAGGTGAAATGAACATCAGCAACATTTTCAAGCGCACTAAGAATAGAATGAACTTCCACCACAAGTCTTTCGGTGCTAGCTGGATTGCATAATAAGAAAAGGGAGGACAACGAATCAGTACATATGATAAATTTTACAGTTTCAGTTGTATTATAGAAATTCTGAAGCCATTTTATTGCAAGATTCAAGCACAAAAGCTCTGCCTTCTGACATAGGTTAAGTATTAAATCTTGAGTCCACATTAACTTATCGAAATTTACATTTTAAAAGTCATTCTTAAATCAGATATTTATTGTAATTAAAATAAGTGCTTTTGAAAAATGGTTTTAGATTTTTGGGTAAATCAAGTTAATTCGACACTAAAAATGGCACAAAGTTTAGAAATAATCCTTGACTAATTCTTGGACACTGTTCTTTTAATTAGTTTTTCCGAATAAAAGTTGTTTTCCATTGCCTCCAAATAGCACAAAATCCTTGCTAGTTAAAGTAGGAGCTGCTTAGCGTTAAAACGAGTTAATGTGATTGCAAAAGTGAAATATATGTTCTAATTTCGTCTAAAACATTATTTACAAATAATCAGCAATTTGATGATCTTCCTTAAAGAAAATGAAAGTTCCCTATAACAGTTAAATGTGCGTGATGAAACATTATCACTGGACACCATGTTGTACTAATGTTATACACCGTGAATAAGAGTCAAACTCCTCTATCTTGAATTTCTGAAAGTTTCTTTCTTGTATTTAATTGGCTTTTTTTTATTTGCATTTACAGCACTTTATAACTCTTATTTAGTGCAAGACTCAATTGGTTTTTCGCTAACAGTTTTTTTCCATATTGCAAAGGCAGTATGATCTTTGTCGAAAATTTTCTTCACACGCCATGTGGCTCATATAATTAATAAGCGATCATGTTACTCAACGTTTAGGGTGGACCGGGGCACGTTTACGCATTGGGTACTTTTACGTTAGTGTTCTTTTTTCCAAGCGAGTTATAAATTTTAGAGCCAACAGTCATACCAGATTGATGCTACTCCATAGCAAATATTCTCACGAGTTTTTGAACATCAGTCGAACTTCAGCTTAGCATGCACATGATCAAATCTGTTTTCTACCGAGCCGAGTAAATTTTGTGTTGAACGTTTTGAAGCTTATTGTGAATAAATAATACGTTGTTAAAAACAAATAAATATATAAAAAATAGCAGAATTTCATCCTTTTTTGAGAATTGTACTTATATGGACAGAAAAGTTATTAAATTTTGTTGCACGGTAAAAATAAAACCAAACTTACCGACGGGGCACGTTTATGAACTTTATTCGGGGCATATTTACCCACGTTCTTTCTGTGTCTTATCACTCTGTTTTACTTCTAAACGAACCCCGGACGCTTTTTTTGCTCTGCACTGTCTCAAATCTTTAGTATTTTCAGATTATTTAGTTTTGAAAATCACCTTTAATTTTTAATTCTGTAACCGATTCGTATCTTACATATCATCATTACATACAATCATATAGTGTTGTCTTCGTGCCTGTTCAGCTTTACTTTATTCACCATTCAGTCTGTAGTACATTTTCCTTACTTTAAAGACGGTAAGACATTACGTTCAGAGCACCGACAGAACCACATTAGATGTCAAAATAATAAAAAGGCTTATCATTATTTTGACATCAAACGTGATATCCTAGTGGAGATAATCTTAGTATTTCTCCCACTATGCCTTCCACATCGTCACATATGGACTACTCCAACTGAGATCATTTGAAAAAGTAGGACCAAAGCTTAGGAATCAGGAAAGGATTGTGAGCATCCTCTCTTTTTTCCCTAACTGATACTCCAAATAAAGAAGCCCTCAGACAAAAGCAGTTACAAACTACAAAGAAAAAAACAAAATGGGCCTAACAAGAAAAAGAAGAAATTACTTTACAATTTACAAGTTTATATTGAAGCGTAAATAGAAGATATCAAAGAAAATATGAAACCAAAATCTGCGACAGGGAAACAGTTAGCGCACTCTGTAAAAAGGAAATTAATGAACGATTCTGATCACGAAGTAGAAAATTGTGCTTGCATCTATTGTTTGAAAACCCACAACCAATAAAAAAAAGGACAAGACAGGGTTCAATGTTTTAGATGTTAAAACGCAGCCCCATGATAAGTATGTGAAAATGAATACTTTATTTTTATTAGTTAAATCTAACATAACTGAAGAAGATGATTAAATAGTTTCTGTTTTAATTAGCAATAAGCCCTATGATTTTAGTTTAGCTTATAGAATGTTCTTTAATTAAATAGTTGTGATTTTCTTACTTTCAAAGTGTTTTAAGATAAATAAAACATTTAAATTTCGTTAAATATCTATATCAATTGGTATTATTTTTATTATGCGTAAACGTGGGCAAGTTTACGCAACTAACTTAGACCTAAAAAACATTTTTTTTTCCTGTTGAAAACACAAGCTGAGCAACAACTGAGTATACAAATTTTGACTTCATTAACTGCTATATAAAACCACAATGTCTAAAATTTCCTAAGTTCAAACATAAAAATTAGAAAATTCATCGAAAAAAATCCTCGTAAATGTGCCGGTCTACCCTACTTATAGGTATTTTTCATTCGATCATTAAAATTTCTTTCATTAAGAGGACCATGGTTTGTAGTTTAATCAATAGTACGCCATCGGGAGTCAGAGACAAATTTTAATTCGTTGACGATTTTAATCTTTGCTCTAGATTCCAGCTTTGAGAGGTAGATAAGTTTGTTTGCCAAAGTTTCAAACTCCAGTGAAAACATGCTGTTTCTTTAAGTAACATTCAAATCTGCCATACAAACAATCATAACAGTAAGGAATCAGATGAAGAGTTTTTTTTAATCAAGTACATGCCTTGGCATTTGAATCTGACTCCATCGGTTAAATAATATGATGCATTTTATGCTTACAAACAGTTGGGGCACAATGCTTAAGCTCTCCTCCAAAATTTGAGCTGTATGCAGCAAAACTCATTGTCTGGATATAAGGATAAGACAGTAAAACCGAACGAAAACTTTCTGTTCTTAGACCACCTAACGTTCCATCATCAAAGCTAGCGGAGCTTGGAGAAACTTCTAAACATTTTATTCCATTGTCAAAAAGAGAAATATGAGAACAAAGAGCATCACACTCGATTAATTCGAAGAGATTTCGAATAAAACTTGACACCAAAAGTAGAAAATTGTTTGCAATTCTTCGGGCTCCCGTAGCACAAAAAGATCCAAAGTGTCAACAGAGGGGAAACAATGTTCCGATTTTCTTCGTCCACTGCATACGAATGAGAGGAAAATTAATTGAGTTATCCAATTATTAATTAAATTATCCACCATTCACATCTGTCCCACCCGGAATCTCAGATTTCATTCTTCTTGCCCTAATTAGATTTCAAGTTTGCTCATTTGCGTTGCCAGATGTCTGAGATTTTAACGATTTGTTGCAAAAGTTTTCACTCATTGTAAGGTCACTTCATAGGAAAGTTTTTCAGATTCCAGAATGGGTCAGGATTATTTTGTTTCTTGCTGCCTTTCATAGTGTTTTTTAACAAATTATGATTTTTCGCTACCATTAAATTTAAAAGATTTCTAGAATTAAAAAAAAACAGAATTTATGCTTAAATGCAGTAAAATGGGTTTATGGAGTTTATGGACTTATGTATTAGATAATCGCTAAGTTGGTGACTTTTTTTTGGCGTCACACTTGGTGAAAAATAGCTAAATGTCGCCTGGTTTACCAATGTTTGGCAACTTTTCAAGCTGTTTTGATCATCACTGTAACATGACTATCATGAATGTTTTGTGACATCCAACAGCCAATCAGAAGTGGTCGGACGTACATGCGTAGATATAGATGGATAAATACAGTTAGACTTTACTAGTGTATGTTGTTTATTATTTGGGTAAGAAAAACATTCATTTACTTTCATTACTGTAATAGAAAAACTCTCTACTTTCATTACGTAGTTTACATCATAAAATATCATTTTTGTCATTGAACTTATGGTGAAATATTATTTTTTGCCTGACTTTTGGCTTTTATAGAACTTCAGTAAAATTTATTTTGAAACATTTATCCTGCTAAGCGGAGTACATCCTATTGCTTAAAACAGAACGTATCTCCCTTATTTCCAACCTTGGCCATACCTATCATTTACCAACAGTTTCTCTTCAGAGACAGATTGCATTGAGATGTTCTATAAATAAAACTTTGCTACAATTATATTTTACCAGCTAAGTATTTTCTTTTGCCTGGTTAAGAACATGGTATTGTGATCGAACCTGATATAAAGGGACAGAAACATTCATATTTTTCACACATAAACGGGCATTTCATGTTCCATACGTTTTAGGTCAACATCAGCATCGCTAAATATTTTTACCTAGACTATCGCATATGTCAGTGAGCCTGCGAGTAATAAAATTCTTTGCATCCCCAAACATTAACCTTTATGGAGAGATGTCTCTTCTGTTTTACATGTTAGTTTGTTTAATAGAAATTTTCCTAAGTGCTATTAGGAACTTAATTCTATTTAACATGTTACTATGGAAATGCCCAACCATAGACTGGTTAATGTTCAAAAAATTAACACAGTTAGTGCTTAAACAGAAATTTTCTTAACCGCCATTAAAAGTGAAGAGATGTCTTTTCTATTTAACATGGTACTATGAGACTGCCCAACTGTAGACTGGTTAATGTTCTAAAACTAACCACAGTTAGTGCTTAAATAGAAATTTTCTTAGCCCTTATTAGTAACTTAAAAGTGAAGAGATGTCTCTTCTATTTAACAAGTTACTCAGAGACTGCCCAACCGTAGACTGGTAAATGTTCTAAAAATTAACACAGTTAGTTTTATAAGTAGTTTAAGTAGAAATGTTCTTAAGTGCTATTAGGAACTTAATTCTATTTAACATGTTACTATAGAAATGCCCAACCTTAGTCTCGTTAATGTTCGAAAAATTAACATAGTTAGTGCTTAAATAGGAATTTTCTTAACCGCCATTAGGAACTTAAAAGTGAAGAGATGTCTCTTCTATTTAACATGGTACTATGAGACTGCCCAACTGTAGACTGGTTAATGTTCTAAAACTAACCACAGTTAGTGCTTAAATAAAAATTTTCTTAGCCCTTATTAGGAACTTAAAAGTGAAGATATGTCTCTTCTATTTAACAAGTTACTTAGAGACTGCCCAACCGTAGACTGGTTAATGTTTTAAAAATTTGTACAGTTAGTGCTTAAATAGAAATTTTCCTAACCTCTATTAGGTACTTAAAAAGTATCATTGAATCCTTTTAGAAAAGAACGGAATCATGGATATTTTTCCACTCATAAATTTATATTTCTTGTTCCATATGCTTGAGTCTATCGTCATGATTGCTACTTTATATTTCCTTGACTCTTGCGGTGAGCCTATGTGTAAAGAAACTCTTTTTTTTGTCATCAAACACTGATATCCTAAAAGTTAAAATCATTAGTGCTTAAATAGCAAAATTAAATGCGTATCATTTCTGTTTGACTTTTTTAAAATAATATTGTTCCAAATCCATGAAAAAAAAACATACACGCACACACAATTTACTTTAATGATCAGGGGAGATTGAAACTAAATTTAAAAACAAATGAACTGAAATGTCTTACATAAAAACAAGAAAACTAGTCTTAAGGTTGGTACAGTGCACACATTTGTTGCGACAACATATCGTCGCTTCAGAGCAACAATAAGATATCTAATCCCAGAAATAACACTAAGATATCTTACTGTTTCTCTGAGGCGACGATATTTTCTTTTTATTTTCTGCGGTTCTGACCACTATACTATCCCCACCTGTCACGCGGGCGACCGGGGTTCGATCCCCCCCCCCCGGGGAGTCAATTGTAGCTCAAGTGGTACATGTACCAGATCAAAAAGCTCCACCATGAAAAAAAAACACACACACACACACAAACATTAAACCCCATAGTCAAGGCAAATTCTCCAATAAACATTTACATAAGCAGTTCCCCCATTTAAAAGATTCTAATAAAAACTGTCTAACAGCAGGCAATAGGGCAGCAGATTTCAAAAAGGAGCTCAAAACACTAGGGGAAAAATGACATCGGTTAATCCATCAACACATGCAACATATTACCGAAACCCTTATTTTGTGTCAACTTACATCCTAAGTACAAAATCAATAACCATTTTCCCTCCCCTTAACAATTTTCAAGTCTATTTTTTTCCTGCAGTGTAACTTAGCTAAACATTATCTCACATTTTATGTTTTACAGATCGTTATCTCTTTATCCTCAATTTTAAGACCACATGGATTTGTCAATGGGATTTTTTATAAAGGATGATACTGTAAGTATATCACTTTTCAAGGGTCATTATCTCTCGATCCTTTAAAGTCTGCGTTGTAAAAACATTTATATTAGTTTAAATGGATACTTTCTTATGGTAAATATTGTAACCTATCCATCTTTTCAGCTTGTTATTTCTCCATTCAGCAGGTTTTAGACGGCAGGACTAAAATGCAGAAAGCTTCATAGTTTGACTTAACTGTGAAGTTTATCTTTCCCGTTAGTAATTTCTTCATGCTGTATAACTCGTGCAGACGAAGCTTAAAAAAAAAAGTTTTGGTAAAAATACTCATAATTGCTGTTTTAAGCAACTTAGGCGCTTCTAAAATTGAAACAAAGAACGAACTTCATCTAGGGCAGGTTATACGTCGTTTCCATCAGTACCGAATTCGAAGCGACATTATAATTTTTTTCTCAAGGAAAAGTGCCAATTTACATTCAAAATTAACTTTTACGACCCTTCATTGGGTGCCAAATACCTTCGTGCCAAATTTCATGAATATCCGATGCAATCTGTAGATTTATATAAGATGAGTTCGGTTAGGTGCGTACCCGAATTTTCAAAGATCAGTTTCTAAAGAATGGTGTTCAGTTGGCAAATCTTGTACATTTACCAAATTTTTAAGCTTCGTTTTCAGTTCCTTTCTTAAGGTTTTCAAGCATATGCTATGTCAAATAAACCACAAGCAGAAGTTTTAAGATATCTTTTAAGGCACTTCTTCTAAGCACTGTAAAAACGATTCAGAAACGTTCCTGGAAAATAATAGGCAGCTGATGTGCCCAATTTCTTCCAGTAACATATCTTGGAAAAACCAGGAACGTTTTCCCCTGGAAGTCAGTAACGTTTCTGAAATTAACCTTGAAACTTTCAGCAGAAATGCGAAATCTCCCTTGTTAAAGCTATTCATGAGTCTAGAACCTTCTAAAAAAAATCAAGTAGGTTAAATGTTATTGATTAGAACCTTCCTGATTTACCAAGAAGACTCCATAAAAATCAGATCGACCACGGCCAAAGCTATGCAAGAGGGAACCAAGCATATCTCTTGCCTGCAATTCCAGCCTTACAAAGCTGTAGCTATCCATTGACTTTTTCGCTCCCATTGAGAGCTTAGTCAATCTGGACAGGCCGTAAGCAACCTTAGGCCGATACACTTAATAAACACGTTCATTCAATTTTTAAACTGGTTGCTAAAAATATTTTCCACAACAGTGAAAAGTCTGCACGCATGCAACTTGTAGCGATTCAGGAAACTTTTTTGTGCTGATACTTGTTTTTACGGGGAAATAGGTGAAAACGTGTGAAATCCCGAGACGTTCTACGAAAATAACCAGTAACGTTTCGGAATTTTTTTACAGTGAGGGTCACACTTGCCCCACTTGACTAGGTAAGTGCGACCCTTGGACACTTTCATCACGCATGTATATTTACATTGAATTGGGCACTGTACTTTTTGAACTTTAAAAAAATATTTTCCGTTAAAAGTCATTACGTATAGTAATTTTGATTTTAAGCAAATTTAAACCAGAAAAACAAACGAAATAAGAAAATGATCAGAAACACTAATGTAAGGAACATACACTTCATTAGCATGCATCTTACTTATTGAAAAAGAGAAAAAAAGAAGTAGCTAAAGATTTTAAAGTATGTTATAAAAATCTATGACACTGGGCCTTAAAACTTGTGAATGTAAAAGACAAAAAAAAAAAAACTGTCTTTCTTCGGCCTACAGATAACTGTGGGAGTGTAAGCAGAGAATTTGAACTCAACTATTTCAGTGAAATTTTCTCACTTTTACATATATCTATGGATAAAAGTAGTACGCTAAATGTTATTTTTAATTTTTTGAATATATTACATAGCCCTATCTATTCTAGATAGGGCTTGATCTATCTTATACATATTTTGATTTGCGAAATGCACAGAACACATGGATCAAATCTCTTTTCTTAATTTCTAAATATTTAATTTTTTCATCTTTTCTGATTTCTTCAGCTAGTAAAGTTTTATCTAAAAACTGCTCTTAAACTCACTTCTGTCACATAATCATCGTTTTCATGTAAACTTTCCGTCTACTTTTTACCAATTAAAGAATCACAGTAGCTCTAAAGAACAAAGATATCCAACGTCGCCCAGTTTTTAAATGGTCTACAAAAGTACTTTTCGGAATGCCAAACTACCAAACTGCTGCTTTGAAATTACCTAATTGACATCTTATTTTTCAGTTTTTACAAAGACTAACGTTGCTTAGAGGTTATCCTTCAAATAAGATTTTTTCCTGATCCATTCTTTCTGACATGGGTTATCACCATTTTCTAAATTAAATCCACAATTGGAATTTAGTAGAATATAAAGAAAAAGGTAAATAAAGCTTGAGTTAAATATAGGAATTTTAAGCAAAATTAAAGACAAATTACAAGGGGGCGTCCTTGCTTCACAATATGGCACTCACTTACCCCATATTACTTTTAAGAAAAGGAAAGTGTGATCCTCTTGTAAACAAAGTCTGGTAATTAATTAAAATCCGCCATGTATATTAGTAGTAACCTATTACTGAAAAATAAAAAGGTAGCCACTTTGAAAATTTGTAAATATATTAGACGAAATAATGTATTCATATTTATTTTTAAGTTTGGTCGTAATATATTGATTACACTGTAAAAACGATTCAGAAACGTTCTTGGAAAATAATGAGCAGCTGATGTGCCCAATTTCTGCCAGTAACATATCTTGCGAAAACCAGGGACGTTTTCCGTTAAAAGTCAGTGAACTTCTTGAAATTATCCTGGCAGACTCCTGAAAAATTCAGAATTCTTCCCGTTTAAAGCCAGTCGTCTCTCTGGAATTTTAGAGAAAACTTAAGTAGGCATAATATAATAGCTAGTCACCTTCCTGATTCATCAAGTAGTATTGCAGACACGGTCAGAGCTAAGACGTAATTGCCAGCAATTCTTGCAAATCTACGCAGTCCACAGACTTATCTGCTCCCTTTGGGAGATTAGTCGGTCTGGACGGGCCGTAATCGAATCAAAGCCGATACACTTTATAAATACGCTTAGTTAATCTTTAAACTGGGAACTAAAAGTAGTTTTTACAACTGCGAGAAATCTGCATTCGTGCGAATTGTAGCGATTCAGGAAACTTTTTGACAATGATACTTGATTTTTCAAGGAGGTGCATAAAGACCATTAAAATCCCCAAACGTTACACAGAAGTACTAAGTAACGTTTCAGAATTTTTTTAAATGTAGCATTAAAATTAAAATGTATCATGAGTGCTTAAGTTATTTCTTGTCACCCTGTATGTATATGTATGAAAGGCATTCCACTCCTAGAATTATTATAGTTATTAATTTTTGAATTCTGAATGCTGTGTTAAATTTTGAATTCTGAGATTTTTTTTTTTTTTTTTTTTTTTTTTTTTTAGGGTTGCTTTTTGGTTTGAGCCAATGACAACATAACTCACAGCATTTCTACTAAACATAAGCTACTTGAGAAGAGTTTAGTTGTCGTAGTTCTATAGCGTTAACACTGCAATCCCTTTATCTACTTTATCTATAAATGGAAGCACTTAATAGAGAAAAATTAGTTGCTCTAAAACCGATCAATGATAAATATCTACGTGAGAAACGAAACAGCTGCCAACCCAGCTCGTATTTCTGAAAGCTCATGAGTAAGGAGAAATCGAAATTTTCTACCTAAATCTTAAATATATATTTTCAATAGCATCATAAAACTTTCTATTTGTTGGCATGGATGGATATTGAGTTAATATCGATTGCGGTATTTATAGAGGGCAGCATTGATTCTGTTGTAGCTTTTAACAGATTTTGGAATTCATTCTCATTCATGCTTAATTAATTCGTATCCAAGGATCGAAAATTCTTGTTCTTATTTAGCAAAAGTCGCGTATTTTAAAAGCCTTTCATGTCTTGACGTGATTTACTTCTTAATTATTCTTCTCTTCTGGTGGTGGAATCGGAATTAGATCCCCCTACCCCCATTTTATAACAGGCCAAAACAGTATAAACTTCAAAAGCTGAACTTGAGATTAATATTGTTTAACTCCGAAAGATTCAACATTAAAAAACATTAAAATGGGGTCGTTTCCATCAGTCAAAAGTACTATTTTTTGTCAATGAAGTTGATTTAAATGTCCGATTTATTAAACAAGGGGTGTTTTTTTATGACGTCACAAGTAATGAATGCACTTGGGTGCATTGCTAATTGACGCGTTGAATGCTTACTCTTGCAGTCTACCGCGTTTCTAGGTTATGATAATTCAAAAACGAATTAAATATTGCGCTCTGCGTTAATGGCATCAGTGAATGGCATTTCATCACTTGTGATGTCATGTGCAGAAGCATAAGAAATGAAATTTAGTCTGCGCACCGGTTAAAATATTTTTTTTAAATAGTAAACTTGGTCAGATAGTTTTAAAAATGGTCAAATCCTGTGTTTTTAAGCATGGTCTTTCAGAAATAAATACTTTTAAAATTTCGGAAATGACAACCCAATTAAGAAACGTTCCATAACATTACAGCAAATAAAGAACGGTTTATCCAATGTTTCGCCGACATTTCAAATTTTCTTCCGCCTTAAATATATCAAAAAGTATGATTGAAACTAAAACGTGGGCGGAAGGGAGGGGTGGAATTTCGTGTTGGGGAAACTGATTGAGACATCTAAAGACCAAGTAAAAAAAACTCTGAACATTCTTAAGTAGTTATTAATTACCAATCATCATATATATAAAAACCAATGATCGAGTAACGCTCCTGACGTCATCGATAATAAAACTCGCGCCACGGCATGATAATTTGCTAATATGTTTTGGTAGTGTTTAGCATGCAGGGAAAGAATTTCTTAAGACAAGGCTGAACTGCAACCGGTAACTGAACTGTTTTACTGGTAAGACTGAGCCATTTCAGGGAAATAAAGAAACGAAAAAGTGGCCAACAATGGACACTATCTGCGGGAGGTTAGGGTTAATCCACTGGAGTTAGGGTTAAAATGTCAACTATCAAAATATCACCAAACAGGCAATTGCTTCGTTCTAATAAAGAAGCAATTTTCACTCGACATACCTTGACGGACGATTTTCTAGTATATAATAGTAGTAAGATCTGTTCTTGAATTTCAATTAGCATAAAATGGAGAAATAAAACATTAGATAAAATGAAATTTAAGTTTAAGCATTCAAATCGTTTTAAACCAAAAACTAAACCAGAAATGAAAAAAACCTTTACCCGTCAATTTTTACACGTCATATCTTGACGGGCGATTTTCTAGTTAGTAAAAAAGAGCCTATTAAACATTAGCAGAAGTTTTCCCCTCCTCAAACGATCAACTATTCGTAGAAAATTATTAATCTATTCTATTACAAGTCAACCAGCTAAGCATCAGTAGAAAATTTCCCATCCGTTAAAGGCTGAACATTCTAAGACAGAAATTAATGACCAACCTTATAGCAGTCAAAGTCGGCAATAAATCAACTGCAAAATCGCAGTACGCATTATTTCGCCTTTGAACGCAAGATGAGCAAATTTCATGCTAACAGTCGATCAAACGTGATTTATAATTGCGCGGATGAGAGAAAAGACAGAAAGAAAAAAATATTCTGAGCATGACATTCGAAACATTTTATACAAAAAATAGAAAAAAAAAACCACGTTGGAGAATGTTCCGTTTTATACTGAAACAAATGAGTATTTAAATTTATGCAGACATGAATCAGAATTTAAAATATACTTATTAGATTGGGAATAAATATAACGATCTTTAAAACAGAACAGCGGGGCGAAAAGGAAGGCTAACGTGAAGAAGGGAACGCCATTTATTTCTAAGATATGCATAAGTTATTCTCCCCGGAGGACAGGAAACTCAAAACGTGGATCTGTGTCTCGCAGCCATTTTTGCACCCAGACCCGTAATTTATGGAAGTTGCAAAGATATGAAAAAACATTTTCAGTACTCACTGGAAACACGTTTGGGGCACTATAATTCAGAAACTGAGAGCGTTCCATTCTCCAAACAGTAATGGTCAAAACCGCTTTCATCCTTACAGCCATGAAATAACCACAGCACGCTCTAGTTGCATTGTTACTCTATGGCCTCTATCACCTTTTAAAAAAGAGGTTACGAAACTTTTAAGCCTCGTATAATATTTTTTTTCTGATTTACGTAACTCCTTCCACCAAAAGAAGTGAGGTAGGGTTTTGAGTAAGGATAGTTTTTTATTTTAGTTTCTAAACAGATAAAGAGATTGCAAAGTTGCAACGGAGCCATTCTAAAAATATGAGGTGAAAGCAAAACGCATGGAAATGTCACATGACGATTGAGGACGTCACTTTTAAAGCACAGTTTTAAGAATTATTTTCTATGAATTCCTTTTGCTGTCAATTTTCTTTCCAGTTCTGTTTTTCCTTCAAGATTTCATCGGATCCTTGCTACTGACACCAAATGTGCAAGTTATGTAAAAGAACTAATTGTACATTAACACTAAATACTGTATAATTACATTTCTTAAATTTTTATGATGTCCTGCTTAAACGAGATTCTGTCTCAAAAACCCTAAGTTAAAATTTATGCACCCTTATTTTTTTCGTTCATTCACATGAACGTTATAGGTTTGCATAAACCCCTGGGGGCATATTAAGACCACTTTGGGAAACACTGATTCATAAATATCTCACCAAAGAAATCGCATTTTTGTTCCCTCTTTGAAAGTTAAATAAAAACTTATTTAACGCAATGCACGAAATGTTATATGTCTAAAACTCATTGTTTTAAAAATAGTGCCTGTGCATTCCACCGTAATGTCCAAATGTAAAGCAATATTTTTGAAGAACACACTGTAAACAATTCCAAAATGCCACTGATTATTTCCGTGGAACGTGTTGGGATTTCACAGGTTTTCATAATTTTCTGTAAAAATTAAGTATTCTGGTTGAAAAGTTTGCTGAATTGCTACAAGTTTTACTAATACAGGCTTTTCACTGCTGCGAAAAAGATTTTAGCTACCACTTTATGACCGGGAGTGGTTATTAAATGTATTGAATTATGTTCGATTATAGCTGGATCAGATTGATCAGATTGACTAAGCTCCCAATGAGAACGAAATATAAGTCTCTGGATTCCGTAGCGTTGCAAGAATTTCAGGCAAGTGAGATGCTTGGTACTTACTTGTAATTATATTCGAGTTCGACGTTGGTTGCGATAATGCTTTAGGAACTCTTACTTTAAACCTGTCTAAGTTTTCCTATCAAGGTTCCAGAGACAGGACTGGCTCTTACCGGGGAGATTTATGAATTCTTCGAAAACATTCTAAGATAATTTCAGGAAGGTTACTGAATTTTTGGAGGAAACGTTCCTGTTTTTGCAAAATTTGTTACTGACTGAAATTGGGCACATTAGCTGTCCATTATTTTCCAGGAGCGTTTCTGAATTGTTTTTACAGTGCAGAAAGCAGGGGAATTGTAACTCTTTAAAGGAAGGTTATACTAAAAGAGGTGGATTATATAGCTTTTAAATAGTTTTTACTCAAAACCATAATAGGCGTGAAGTGGTAGGAAGAAATAGGTAACCACTGATAATGCCTTAGAATTCACGACGCCTACATACACAGTAAAAACGATTCGGAAACGTTCCCGAAAAATAATGGATAGCCTCCTGAAGAATTCAGAACTCTTGCCGTTCAAAGCCAATCGTGTCTCTGAAACTTTAGAGTAAACTTAGGTAGGCATAATATAATAGCTTGGAACTTTCCTGATTTATCAAGGAAGTTACAAAAGCAGTTTTGCACACATGGCCAAAGCTAAGACAGAATCGCAAGTATTAAGAACTTTACTCGCTTGCAATTCTTGTAAAGCTACTTAGTCCAAGGACTTTTTCGCTCCCTTTGAGATCTTAATCAACCCGGACGGGACAAAAACGAGCTGAAGCCGATACACTTTATAAATACGCTCAGTTAATATTTAAACTGAGAGCTAAAAATTTTTTGCACAACTCTAAGAAGGCTGCATTCGTGCAACTTTTAGCAATTCAGGAAACTTTTTGACAATGATACTTGATTTTTCCAGGAAGTGGATAAAAACCATTGAAATCCCCAAAAATTGCACGGAAAAACTCAGTAACGGTTCGGAATTTTTTTGCAGCGCAACCCTTTCCTTTTTGATTTTAATATTTTCGGTAAGATACTTCGAAGGATCTTGTACATAATTTATCCAGAACTCTTCCGCGACGAAAAGATCACGACTTTAGGAAAACCGAGCGGAAACCAATGGGTGTAAAAATGACCTACCATTCTGCTTGCATTTATCTTACAATAAACGCGAAACTCCTTCGTCGAACTGAGGGAATTTTGTTCGAAAAAGGGAAGGAAAAGTTCGCTCTTCAAAATCTTAAAATAGAACACTCCCGGAGGAGCAGAGGATCGATCGATGCAGAAAACTTCCAAAAGAACGGCTTTGCTGATTAAAAGATTAAGGACAGAATCATAGCCTTATGTTGAAGATGGCCTGCAAGACTCCACATCCGATCATTTTGCATTTGAGCAACATCCTCTAGCAAATGAAAATATTGTTTTCTCGGTTTTTTTTTTTTTTTGTTTTAACCAAATTGAGAAAAAGCAGACAAAGAAAAAAGCTCCAATTATTAAAATTTTCGTAAGCTGGCAAGTTGCCCATCAATGTTTTCAAGCGATAAAGCCTTTTTTCTTCCTTTTTATCTTTTATAAAAGAAAATCCTAAGAATATCTCTTTGCAACTTTTTGATTTTCGGTGAAAATTTTCATTTTCAGCACTATTTTTTTTTTAGTTGATATACTTTTAATTTCACCGGTAGACGAAAGAGGGCAGAGTTAAATCCGAGGGATGGATCTTAATAATTCGCAAATACTTATTTACGTCTAATACAAAAGTATTACAAGCCACCAAGTTTTACAGTCCTTTATTATAGTCATCACCATTGTGCATAACACTTTTCCATCAATGTGGAAGTCGTAGGCTTCCTGCTGCAGCACCAGTTTGAATGTAGCGTTTTACTGTAGCAAGAATCTCTGTAGCACATAAAATGCCAGAAGGTGCTAATGTAAAAATGCCAGATAAATGCCAGATAATGATAATAAATGCCAGAATAATAAATGCCAGAAATAAATGCCAGAAAGTGCTTTCTTCATTTCAGGTCTTCGTGACTTTGACTGAGGAACTAAGTCAAAATCAAAAAGACACAGACCCCTGGGACTTTGACTTAATTCTTAACAACAGTTTTAGTTCCGAAGCGAATGCCGCGAAATTTTTTCCTCATCTTAGGAACTAATTGAAAGTCACAAAGATACAAGTCCTTTTGACTTTGAATTAATTCTTAAGAACAGTTCTGAAGTGAATGCTACGAAGTTCTTCCTTCATCTTAGGAACTAAGTCAAAGTCCCAAAGACACAGTTCCTTATGACTTTGACTTCATTTTTAAAAACAATTCTGAAGTTAGTTTTCGCTTCAGAACTGTTTCTAAGATTCTTGCGGCAGTAGACTGCTCTATTCGAAATATCAACAGAACTAGCGCTACTACAGAAATCCTACGACTTACATATTGTTGGGAATGCGTTGCACTCAACGCTGGTGACTGAAGTAGATTCTAAATAACTCGAAGTCCCAAGGAAACGGCAAAACCCTTCGAGACATCGGTATTTCGAGTTATTGGAAGCTCCTTTCCTAGCCTTTTGACGAATATTTTTTATTTTGTTTTTTAGACATAGTGCATAATAGATAGATTATAACGTTTATAGTTTGGGTAAAACTAATTACTAGTACTAAACAAAAAAATCTTTACATAGAATAAGTTTTATGGAGCTCTAAGAAAAGGAAGTTATTTTTGGCTGCGTTTTTTTTTTTTTTTTTTAATTGCATCTTAAAACATTATTAAATTTGTAAACACGTTTTGACCAATCATTGTTTTCAGAATTTTCCAGGCACTGCAGTTAAATATTTGTAAAATCTTATACTAGCTGATTAGTTAGTTGTATTAAAGATTCTTCTGTGTTATCTTCATCAGAATCTTTTCAAGCAGACTCTCCATGAATAACTTACACAATCGTTTCGTAGAACGAGGATTCACACTCAGTTACATTTTCCTCAATTGTTCAAGTAATCTTTTCTTTCCGTCTCGTGTACATCAGCAGAGATTTTAAAATGATCCCATTCCTCTGCCACTTTAGTTTCGTTATCATTGTTGTTGATAAAAACCATACTTCTTTAAACAGTTTTAACAAATGTTTCTGTCGTAGGCAAAATTTCTTTTCTCTTAACTTCAGTTTGCATGGCTTTTAAACGTTTTTGTTCTAAAAGCACGATTATTTGAGTCGTCCAGAAAATAAAGGCTATTTTTTCAAGATTTCATAAAATTTTAGGTTTTTCAAAGATAAGCCAGCTGTGAAATTTTATGTCGTCAGCCAGTGCAAGAAATAGCCCATTGGCTAACTCTTATACAATGTTTCAACACTGCAAATAAGGAGCACTATTGTAAATTAATTATCCTCCTCATACAAGCTTTTAAGAAACTTATTTTTTTTCTGTTATTTTTATGCATAATTTCATGCTGCATTTTTATGTATAAACAAAAACGAAGCTTTCGTAAAAACTTCGACTTAAAAGGAGTACATTCGAGACATAGAGATAACTTTGTATTGAAAAATTTTAATTATTTTGGGACCGAATGAGAACTTCGATATAAAGGAACATTTAAGTTGTAAGGCTTCGAGTTATCGAGACTCAACTGTATCTGGAAGGACTGTAAATCTTGGTGGAGGTAACACTTTTGTACTAGACATAAATAAATTAATTTCAATATTAAACATTCAACTCAGATTGCTTAAGGATGTCAAAAAGGAGTCTCAAATTGGTTAAATGCAAGAACACTTTCAGGGCTTGTTCTACGTTAAGAGTTTTGTTTTTTCCAATAAATTTCACCCGAAAGAAGTTTTTAATAGATTTGGAGTCAGAGATAAAATTAATTTCCCCTCAGAACCTAACGTAACTGTACATTTCGTATACTAATATAGACCGCGGTCTAGTTAGTTTTTATGCAGGTCCATCACTGCCTTTAATACAATACGTTTTTATTATGTGATCCGTGAAAATGGCAGATTTTCAGGATCTGGAACTTACAAGATAGCTGATCTTAAGTCCTGTTTTGTCTTTCTTGTTCGGAATACATTGTGCCTCTCAAAAGAATTACAATAATAATAATCGTGAAATTTAAAATCATTTTTACCATTTGTTTCAAGAGAAACCTAGATAAGCTGGAAGGAAGGGAGGTAATTTTCCTTCACTTTAGAGCTCTATGGCATAAAAAAAAAGGAGTTACGTTAAGTGTACAGCTGTGATCCCAAAATATAGTTACCAATGTATGTCAGAACCTCCAGTTCTTTGAGAGATTTGAAGAACACAAAAGTAGTGAAAGAGAAAGCGACAAATAGTGTCGCATTAGCCATGTATACAATGCAAACAATCTTAATTCTTTTAAAAGCCATTTGGTAATCGTTTCGATCGTGTTTTGAGCTTCGACATCCACTTACAAGCGAATTTCGTTGATGATCTAGTTGTCATAAAAGTTTTTTAAAATGTCGTCCTAAGCAGAAAAATCCAGGTTTTAAATGTTTTAAATTACTAAAATATGCCATAAGCATTTCAGTTCAAAATTATTCAATTTCTGTGAAAATTTTGCCAGAAAATTAGAGCAAAACAAAATCGGAATTTAGATATAATAAAAAAAATGTTTCTTTTCCAACATTCGTAAGCACCAAACTAATTTTGTACCAACTTTCACAAAAATTTGATCGAACGGTTTCCCTCTATGAAAAGAAGAAAACACAGGCATGTATTTCACTATTACTAAATATTACGTGCAATTAAAATTTCAATGATTTGTATTTATAAAGACATTAACATTCCAAATTATGAGAAACACTAATTAAAAACTTCTACGAGATTTTTCCGCAATTCTGAGCTTCCGTAATTAGGAGTCACAATTAACCTTCTGTTACTTATCGCATTTTGCTGTCAGCCAACCTTAGAATCCGACCATTAATCAATGAATCCAACATTACTGCCTTGAAGGCAAATTTTGAATAAAACTTCATAATTCTGAACACCGACAGCGCCATCTGTTTACGGAAAGAGGAACAAAATCTTTTTCTGCCGCTATTTTCCATTTATGATCGTAAATATTTTATTTTGAAATAAATATATAGCAAGGGCACTTATCGCATATTTTCGTAACGGTAACCAAACATAATATATTTCATGCTAAATATATGTGCATATTTTCGAATAACATCAAGTAACCGTTAATAGAATGTTTTCCTAAAACTCTAAGAACGATCGAATGAATTCGGGGGAAATGATGTGGAAGATTTCATGATAGAACCTGGAAAAATTTCTTAAAATATGCATACGAAAATTGAAATATCTTGTGTATAATGTATCTCCGTAAACATCGAATATTCCTGGAGAGCGATTTATCAGTAAAAGCGCATTGCGGATTTCTTATTAAATGATTTTATGAAAGAGAATTTACGAAATGGCATCAAAAAAAAAATAATAATAATAATAATAATAATAAATAAATAAATAAAAATAAAGATGAAACGAATACGAAATAAGCCACTGTACTTCGAAGTAATCAAAGTTTTTAATAATTCGCTATTTTAGGTTTTAATGGGTTGACAATTCTGCATCTCAATGCCAAACTGACGCAAGTCCTAAAACTGCGATTTTCAGTTTATTAGTGCATTCCATATAGCATTGAGTCATGTGAACGTAATTCTAAAAACAAAAATCCTTTGCAACTACGTATTTACCAAGGTTAAGGTAGGCGAACTCTAAATATTTTTTTCTTCAGTATTCATTGTAACTTTCTGAAACTTTACACAATTATTGAAAAGGACCTAAATAACACATTTTGACTGCATATTTGTTTAAAAAAAAAATACGGTAGTTTCTTTTTTAAATGCCATATTTTTAGCAAAAACCAACCATTTCCCTAAAACTTCCAGTGCCTTCATTTTTTCGTAATTTTAAATACTTTTTGAGTCTATCTCTTTGTGAGATACCAGAGAATGATATGACTCTTCAATTTGAAAATAATTAACAAAAAACAGGTTTTATGGGTAAATGTTTGAAAAATTTCCCCAAAAAACGTGCTTTCTGTCCCTTTAGTTTTATTTATCATTATTTCAAAACCACATATTGCATGTACATTAACTTTTAGAGATTTGTATCACAGTAATTTGTTCTATGACCATGCTTGCAAAGTTTCAAATCTTTAAAGTTAATACTTTTTTCGTTAGAGCTGTTGGCGTAAATAAAAATTTGAAAACGTGGTTATAAGAAAATCAAGAAAGAAAAAAGTAAATTTCAGTTATAAGCTTTGCATTTGAGTTTAGTAAATTTCTTCCAGTTCTCTCAATAACTCGTCGATTTAAAAATCAATTGTAGATTTAGAAAGAAGAACACTAGGACTCTCTAAATTTCTCAAAACCTCGAAATCTATTTTTTTTTTCGAAAGTTAGGGTGTTCGCCTACCTTAAAAGAGCGCATGTCCCAGCTTTTGCATGCGCCAAACAATCGTTTTTTTCTCTCTTCTGTAAAGTAGCGATTTGCGACTTACGTTGTTCTGGCTCTGAGGTACAGAAATATCATTTTTATGGAGTGCTAATAACTATACTTGGAGCAAAACCAAACCTAGCAGCATTGTAAAGGCTACGCAGATCCTATTTACACACTGTAAAAACGATTCGGAAACGTTCCTGGAAAATAATGGGCAGTTGATGTGCCCAATTTCTGCCAGTAACATATCTTGCAAAGTCCAGGAACATTTTCCGCTAAAATTCAGTAACCTTCTTGATATTATCCTGGAATCTTCCTGAACAATTTAGAAATCGTCCCGTTAATAGCCAGACGCGTCTTTGGAAAATTAGAGTAAACTTAGGAAAGTGTAGTATAATAGCTTGGCATCTTCCTGACCTATACAAGAAGTTCCAAGAGCATTACTGCAAACATGGCCTTAGCTAAGTCAGAATTTCAAATAAGTAACGGTAATTTTACTTACCGGCAATTCTTGCAAAGCTACGTAGTCCATAATTATTTGCTCCCTTTGGGAACTTATTTAGCATGGACGGACCGTAAAGGAACTGAAGACGACTCACTTTATAAATACGCTCAGTTAATATTTAAACTGGGAGCTAAAAATATTTTTCACAACAGTGAAAAGTCTGTTTTCTTGCAACTTGTAGCGAATCAGGAAACTTTTTGACAATGATAATTGATTTTTCCAGGAAGTGGATAAAAACCATTAAATTCCCTAAACGTAACACGGAAATAACCAGTACCGTTTCGGAATTTTTTTACAGTGCAGCATTACAACTCTGTCAGGATAGGTTTGCCCCAACTATATGAGCTCACAAACAACAACGTATAAACAATAATTTAAAATACTGACACTTTGACTAATATTAGAGCTCTTTAAAATAGGCCAAAGTGGGTTACAATTATTTTTACATCACATCATAAATGTTTTTGCTGAGGTAACGCTTGAAATATAATGTTTCCTTCAGTTTTTAAAAATGCTGTAGAACTCGCTTATTGGAATATCGGTTAAAAGACGATATCGCTCAATGTAATATTTGTCATTGTACCAAACCATTGTAATGTGCTTTCGCGCTAATTAGAAATATTTTTTGCAAAAAATTGGTTATTCCATTAAGCAGGCTCGACTGTATCAGCTTTATGTTTCGTTAAATCTTTGCATTTAAATTCATTCTGCCGTAGGAAAGTAACCTGTAAACTTGTCTTCTTCTTCTTTTTTTTGAGCAATCACGATTGCTTATTGTTCTCACTTGACTGTTTTGATGTCCTATCATTTTATTTTCCCACCGTCACCCTCTGCAGCATCGCTGTCGACCGGGTCCTCACGATGCTGCTCCTATAGCGAAAGCCGTCTCCAGGTTGCATCCATGTCCTACACACACGCGCATACATACACAACTACACACACACGCACATACACACACAACTACACACACACGCACATACACACAAACACATACACACATACACCTACACACACATACACACAACTACCTACACATTCATGCCTGCACACACATAAACACATATGCCTACACTCACACATTCATGCACACAACTACCCACACACTTATGCCAGCACACAGACACGAACACACATGCCTACACACACAAACCCCCTACACACAAACACAAATACCTTCACACACAAATACACATGTCTACATACACACACCCGTGATTGCGAAAAACATAATTTGAATTCAAGATGTCAAAATTCAAATTATTTATTTATTTTTTTTTTACATTTTTGTTATCTATTGCACTTAATCTTTACTGTACAAGCTCTCTTATTTGGTTTCCGTTGAAAATACAGCACGAAAAAAGCGTCAAATTCTGACATTTCCCTACTGTTATAAGGGAATCCAAAACGCGTTTCTTCAAATATCTTAAAATCACATTTCTGTAAAACATTCCTATGACAAAACTAATAACTGAAAATTCAAGGGTGTCTTTAAAAAACTAAAAAATCTGTTTATTTTTACATACTGTTTTAAAAAATGGCATTTATCTTCTCCATAGTTAAAAACTAGTCATCTTTTTTTCATGATAATGTGGCAAGTTCGAATTATCCAAAATCAGATACAAATTTCTTATCTTTCAACTTTCGAAAACAAGCAAAACTGAGAGATTTTTATTTCTCTGCAATTAAAAAATATTTTAGAGTTTTCTTAAAGTTTCGGAAACCACTGACTATAAAGCATAATTAGATTAAAGGTTCTTTCCATCTCTTTTAAAAGAAAAAAAAAACAAAAAGAAACAAAATATAGCAAAGTAAAACAGTTGGTATCACTGTAATCAGATACAAGTAAATAGTATCACATAAGAATTTTTCAACATTTAAATCAAAGTTGTCAAGCAGCTACTATAACTTAACTTGTTTCTTATGCATTTAATATTTTGTTCTAAGCATGAATTTGAATGTAGTAAGTGACTAAATTCAATGAGTGTTTTTTTTTTCTTCGTGTGTCCCACACTTTTCTTTTAAAAAACCATTCCATCGTAAGATAAACAAATACCTTTGTGATGAAAAGTAAAGTAAGAAATAACAACGTGAAAAAGCACAAATTGAAGATTACTGCAGACACGTCGGATGTATTTTCATCCATGAGCTCATTACTTTTTGCATTGAAAAAGGCGTTCCTTGTAACGCCGAAACACGTGTCTGCAGTAATCTGCAATTTGTGCTTTTTGACATTGTTATTTATTACTTTACATTCTATCATACTTGAGGCATTTGCAACATTAAGGTTTGAGCTCCCCAATGACCGAAATTGCTCCAATTTTACCATAATAGATCGAAATTAAGGAAAAAATCTCCACTTACAAGTCCTTTAATTTCAAGTACCATCTTATAACGATTCTTACCTGAAATAAAAAGAACAATGAGTTTTAAAAATAGCTAAGCACGCATGTACCAACAAAAAAACAACATAACCATAAACAAGTAACATTAAATACAGAAAACAAATTTATCTTATTTATTTAGCAATTTGGGAGCAAAATTTATTCGTTGATAAATGCGCTAAAAGTCTTTATCAAAACTTGAAATAAACACAAGTAATAATAATAATAATAATAATCTTATATCTTTAAACGAGCAATTCTTGTGGGTATATATATATTTCGTATCTCGAAAACGGCTCTAACGATTTGGATGAAATTTTTGATTTAATGGTATTTTTGCATTCTAAGTTCATCTACATCAGTGTTTTTTTCTGTAAAAACGCGATTTTTTTACAAAACACAGTTTTTTAATATAAAGTCTAATTAAGTTAAGCCTTGAAGTAAACTGTGAATTGACGCATCAGGCAGACGATTTGCAACTATAACAATGAAAATTTGTCTCTTCTCGCTTTAAAGTTTTAAACTTGTTTCGGGTTGCCAAGTTTGGCTGATATAGGCCACTTTGGCTAATTACAAACACACTTGGCTGAAAACAAATTCAAAAGCATTATGTAAGTTAATGTAAGGTTTTTTTCTTTTTTAAGTGAAACTATTGCTTGACCGTCCTATTTTATTTTATTTATTTATTTTCTTTTTACACTTCAAATAGTTTAACATGTTTTTTAAATTTCGCATCTAAATTTTATTTCGAAGAAACATATGTCTTGAGACTGTTTATGTTTTATTAAGACAGTTGTTATCATCTGATGGAATAGGTTTGTGGATCAAAAGTTTTGATGGATATGCTGTATGTAGCATTTTCTGGCGTAAAGTGACCAACTACACTAAAAGTACTTGTGCAAAAAGAAAATCTCGATTGGGATAAAATCGTGAAACGCAAAACCGATTTCACCATAGCAAAACTGGCTCCAAGGTCAAAATATTTTAATTACTGACAAGAAAAATTGTATAGTGGAAACAAATGTAACAGATAGTTTAAAGCAAAATGTTGATTTAATTACATTCAGAATCTTCTTTGTTTGGTACTTTTGTGTTATAAGAAGGTCGAGTGCTTAATATTTCGTTAAGGTGAAGCTTTTCAAGTAGATTTGGAAAAGTATTGAACCTTAAAAAAACATGAGTTGACAAAAAATAATTCTTTTAAAACCGAGCGAGGCCGTCCAGGTACTAATAATAATAACAATAATAATAATAATAATAATAATAATAATAATAATAATAATAGCAATAATAATAATAATAATAATAATTGTAGTAGTCGTAGTAATAATAATAATAGGAACAATAATAATAATAGTAGTAATATTATTAATATTAACAATAATAATTTCGCATAGGTAAATAATAATATTAATTACTACTTTTTATATATTTGTTTAAGAATTATTGTAATTAACAAAATTACTTTGCCCTATGCGAAATTATTATTAATATAAAAATAGTAGTAATAATAATAATAATTATTATTTTTTTTTTTTTTACTATTATTACTATTCTTCTTTTTCTTCTTCTTCTTATTATTGTTAATGTTGTTTTTGTTTCTATTATAACTAATATTGGTGTTGCTGTTCTTGTTGCTATTATTATTTTCATTATTACAATTGCTATTATTTTGATTGTTATTATTATTATTATTATTACAATTGCTATTATTTTTATTGTTATTATTATTATTATTATTACTATTGCTATTATTTTAATTGTTATTATTATTATTAATATTATTATTATTATTACTATTGCTATTATTTTAATTGTTATTATTATTATTATTACTATTGCTATTATTTTAATTGTTATTATTATAATTATTATAATAATTATTATTATTGCTTTTAGAAACTATCAACCCATTTTAACGTTGAGTGACTTTATTTTTTGTTCAGGAGAAAAGAAGTATTTTTTGGATAATTTTGTTTTTATGTCCGAATTTCAAACAGTTGCATTTATGCATATAAATGCAGAATATTTTCATTTATATTACAATAAATATACCAAGACAAAAATGTTATCAATCACTTTGATTCTAGTTATAAATAATTGACTGGTTTAGCATCAAAACCAGCCGAGACCATGAATTTTCAAAATTTTATTTGATACTTCTTCTAGCCATTTTTTTTTATTTCAAAACTTGTTCAATCCAAAATATTTTTACCTGTAAATAATTAGACAATACTGATAATTCCAAAAGGAGAACAAAAATTATGTCGCACACCAAATGTTATTCAAATTAAGAAAAAAATCTTTTTGAAAAATTAAGTGGACGGATAGTGAAATTTTTATTGTCTCTCGCGTAAAGTTGAAAAAAAGAAAAGAAAAAAATGGATTGAATTAGTTTTGATACTAAACGTCTCATTTTTACGAAAGCAAAAATTATGATTAATACATCCTGTATCAATCAATGTTTCATAAGTTTGGAGTGATATTTTTTTAGTTTAAATATATTTCATCAATTCTAAATCATTTAAGAAGAAATAACTACCCATGTGAAATTTGTTTCTCTCTTTTTAGATGAAATCATTTTACCTTTTTTGCAAACCAATTTCTTTTTTTAGAAAAAAGTATCATTAATAGAATAAATGAGCATGCAATAAAAAGTTAATGAATTCAGTACATGTTTCTAGTAAACAAAACCATTTTTTCAAACTATATCTACCATTTTCAAATTTACCGGAGGAAAAGAAAAGTAAGAATGCCTTCATACAATGACTTCATGAGCAGAAAACCATATTTTGCAACGTACTCCTATCTACAAACTACCTATCTTTCGTTGATGCCTTTAAAATAACCATAAAAAAATTAATAAATTTAAAAAAATGAAATAAAAAGAAAAAAAATCTTTTATGAGTACTATAAAAGCATTTCTCGCGAAAATTAAGATATCCGCGATTTCGCCATCAGAAAATTTCTCTAAATTTACATGAACAAAACCGAAGTTTATTTTATGTTTAAAGTTAAAATATTTCAAGATACTCAAATTTTCAAAATTTCTGCAAGCTTCCTAAAATTGCGAAAATAAGTGTTTTTATCGTGATTTTTGCCCAAGTTGAGATGACGGCTTTTTTTTCCTGCATTGACACTACGCCAGCAAGGAAACCAGTTTTACGGAATACTTAGTGCAGACAAAATCATTGAAGTACCTTGTTACCTAACAAGGTGTGCAATTTTCACCAAGATGTTCCAAGCTGTTTAACAATCAAGCTAAAAGAAAAGTGCTGTACCTTTTGCACGAATTTTGTAATGCATGTTCGTTACTGTAATTTTGATATAAATAGTTTCTCAAAAATTGCCAAAAAGCTTTACATTACAAAATTATCTGCAATTTGTACTTAAAAATCCTTGTAATTCTAAATATTTAATGACTTGAGCTATCTATAATGAAAGCATATTTAAAAAGTGAAAAAAAATAAATGAGATAAAATCCAGCATAAATAGCATAGGATTAAATGCCATTTCGAAGTACAATCATTGTTAATGTTAGATAACGGTATTGCACATGGGAGTTTTCGTAAAACTGAAGGTAGAAATCCTAAAATTTAAAAAATAAGGACGAAAAAACCGCTTAAAATTTATTTTTTGTAATTGCTACAATTGTTAATGGTCGATTATTAATCTTAAGAATGAAGAAGTGAAAAATTTGATGATAAATACTAGAAGTGATTTCTCAGTAATTATTTCTTTGGAGCGATTTTTTATTTAAAAAGGGGGGTTGGGGATTTAACGCAGCGGGCTTTAAGAAATATGAATGTGCTACCGACATGACATTCATTTGACTTTATTTATCAGATGAAAGCAGATATGTTGTAAAATCAGCAGTGGTGTTTTCACTTATTGAGCACATTTCCTTGCAGAATTAAAAAAAAGTAATTTCGAACAGGTAAGTATAAAACTTCCTTATTAATGGAAAATGTATTCACCATCATCTCTTTTAGTTCCACAATAATTCAATAACATTGTTTTATCTTTCTCTTTAGGTAACTTCAACATATTTCAAACCAAATACAACTAGACCGGCAAATAAATTTAAAAAAAAATCATTTTATTGTCATAGACCTCAAGTTGTAAGTTTCTATTGCTGTAAATATTATTTAAAATAGTTTCACAACTAAAACATGTTTACATTACTTGGTAATCTCAAGGCAAAAGTAAATATTAAACGAAATGAAATAAAAAACCTAAGTACAATTGTTTTTCAAATGAAATATATTTAATTAAGATACTTCTTTCAAAAAAAAATATTTTATAATCCTCCGCCGTACATAGACTTGGTATAGTTTTTAAAAAAATGTGTTCTCATAAGTAAACTAGCAGCAAAAATACGACGAAAAAAATAATAATAATTCGTCCATCCAACTCTTCGTGTGAAATTTTTATTAAGTTGATTATTCTCTCAACAATTTTTGAACTTATTTTGCATAGAGCTTTTAATTAAGCTTTTATTCTTCTCTGAAACAAAATTGGTGCTGCCATCTATTAGCCTACTAAGAAAAGATTTTCTTCAATGCAATCACATTTGTGCTGTATATCTGCAAATCTACCGAAGAAGAAATTATTCTTGTGTTTCAAAGAGAGAAAAAAAAAAAAGATTTATTGTCGACCTAGGGTAAATCATTAGAGTTATGGAAACGGTTAGTTTCTTTTTTTTAAGGTTTGAATAAAAATGCTGCAGCTCTAGATACAGTAAACCAGACTGCCCAGTTATCACATCCAGAGACTGCAGTTTCGTTCTTATTAGAACTCATCAGTCTTTATTAGTGAATATTCGAGCTAGAGGCAGATGTAATCTCTTTGAAGCTGAGGGTGCCAACAAACTAGTAGATAAAGTGATTTTATATCACCAGCGAGTGTCCGCAGCCATGGTGCGGTTCAACTCGTGAATTGAAGTCAAATCTTGGTACCAAAAGTATTAAGTGTCACATTTTAATATTTAAGTAACATACTTAACAAAAAAAAAACCTCCATTTATTAATTGATTAATAATAGGAATGTCCAAAGTTTCACCAAACAAGGAGGGGGGGGGAGCACTTCTCTTGCGCCATTAAAAAGAGAAAAAATGCGTTAAAAAAAAACATTTACTTCTTTTCAACAGTTTTTTTAATGTAGATAACCATGATTACAGGAGATATCAGAAGGAATTCCCTTTTTCACAATATTGTTGAAAACAATAATTATGACAATAAACAAAATTAAAACAAATGCTGTTTGCACACAATAATCTATAAAAAAAAGTTT
Organism: Uloborus diversus; assembly: GCF_026930045.1. NCBI lineage: Eukaryota > Metazoa > Arthropoda > Arachnida > Araneae > Uloboridae > Uloborus > Uloborus diversus. The sequence continues at coordinate 67,538,675 of NC_072738.1, forward strand.
TTTTTTTAAAGAGAAGGATCATTTTTTGCTTTTTAAGTTTTATTTTTTGTTTCTTTTTGAAAACCCTGAAACACGTGTCTGCAAGTTATTGCATTATTTTTGCATTAAGTACTATGTTTCTTATGATTATTACGCAAACGTAAGTTAGTAAAAGTGTGCATGTTTGTATGCTACTTCGTATTTAGTCAAGAAAGGCAGAGAATTGCGAGTCACATCAAGCACAAAAAAAAAAAAAAAAAAAAAAAATTCCACGGGAGCTCATTTATTCCTCTCTTATGTCTATAAAACATAATTAATGGAAATATGAACAAACAACGCAAATAACAGTCTTTCTCAAATTTATTGCTCAAATAAAACTCGTATATTTAAAATTCTGATATCAATCAAATGAGCGAGTTTTTCTCCTCAGGATGGAATTTCTTTAGGGTTTTCAAATATATAAGTTATTAATCAAGTTGTAGGTGTTTTGATGCGAACCTTGCCTTTCCGCAAGGAAAATTGTTAAATAACTCTTAAACTTTTTTTGTTTTTTAATTGAATTGTATCGTATGCGCGAGATAATCAGCATGAAAGAAAAATGAATTCATTTGAAATATTTTGCAGTGATTCAATTTTTCGTATTAATACTTCTGTGCTCCTTATGTGTTATAGTTTGAAACAAAAATTAAAAATTCATTAATAGCGCTGAACATGCAATTGCTTCGATTTATTTCAAAGAATTCTACTTAATTCTACCTAATTTAACTACTCTTCTCAGATATAATGAGTACATTTCCATTTAAGTTCAAAGGATGGAAAGTTTATTTCACTGTTTGTTTTTATTTATTTTTATCAGGGTTAATGATTCAGTTTTTGATTTGCTACTAATTGAATGCTTTAACTTAGTTTCAGGTATGGCAATTAGTAATAATCTTATTGCTTTTGTGAATTTTAGTTTAACAAAACGATTATTTTGTTTGATTCTTTATTCAAGAAGTTTTCTCTCTTAGGCCAAAGAAAGTGAAACTTCTTCTGAAAATGGAAGGAAAGTTGAAAAAATGATAGGGCTGAACACGTCATAAAAAGGTGTTATTCCCCCCACCTCCCGACTTCGAAAAGTTAATAAGTATACAAATTTTTGAAATAGGGGCGGGGGGGGGGGGGGTTTACGATAAAATCATCAGCATTGAATATAAATTTTTTGCCCCCCCCCCTGGAAAAATTTGAAATGACGGACCTGAACAGGACGGAAATGACGTCAAAAATTGGCGGGCATTTATAACAACTTGATGATATTTGCCAAAATTGAAGCCAGAAATAATATTCTGCGGAGTCGTAGATGACTCTTGAACGAGAGTACATGACTCTATTCCTTATAATTTTCTCACAGAAAATAAAACTTTTTTCTTATAGGCTAATCAACTGACCGCTGTAGGTGGAAAATTTTCAATTCTGTCAAAGTTACGTTAATATATTATACTTTTTTTTCCTTCTTTATTTATTTATTTTTTTTTTCATTCAAAGAGTTGAATCCTGTTTTTATTCAAAGAGTTGTTGTCCCTGATATAAAGTATCGTACATCGACGCACTAACGTGGCTTCATGGTAGTTCAAAATAATTTAACGTAATTAGTTCGACGCTAATTTATGCCTTAGTTTTGGATTTGTTACTTTCCTATGTTTTTTAGCTATTTATCTTTCGGTAAAATTTTATAATACAGTGAAACCTGTGTATAACGATACTGTCTATAACGATAACCTGTCTATAAAAATATTGTTTTTGGCACCAGCAAAATGTCAGCATGAATAATCAAACTGTCTTTAACGATAACCTGTCTATTACGATATTTTTTTTAGGTCGGTCGACAGGTTTTACTTTATCAAGCAATTGGGTTAAATGATCTTTGAGTCGTTAGATGGCAGCACAAAGTCTCTAAGAATTTTCTGGTACGAAATATGATAATTGCAACTATATTCATATGAAGTAAAAATATAATTGTATTCTTCTTTAAAAAATTTAACCAAGTTCACATCTTTAGAACAAAATCAAGAAAATATTAGGAAAAAGAAGAGGACTTGAATTGAAGTTCCTAGAAAGCATATATATATATATATATATATATATATATATATATATATATATATATATATATATATATATATATATATATATATATATATATATATATATATATATATATATATATATATATATATATATATATATATATATTATTTTTTATTTGTTTTTTACTCCATACTCCAGTGCTACCCCACCTTTAAAGGATAAAACAAAATGTAAAAAATACTATCACATCAATTTCTGCTTTGACTCTAATGCAATTTCTGAATATAGTCGAACCGTATTAACACGAAATCGCTAATTGTGAATCAATGCTTAAAAGTTGTTCTAACTTTTAAGCATTGATTCACAATTAGCGATTTCGTGTTAATACGGTTCGCTTTTTAAAGACTTATTTTATTTATTTATTTATAATTTTTTTTTTGAAAGTAACAATAAGTACCCAAAAATGAAGCGAGGAATTTTAGCTCAAATTGCGATGATATTTGCTTTACATGTCTTGCAGTTACGAGATTCTTTAACATATGGTTTACAGTTTTATTTAATTCGCCTTGAAAATAAGTGTTTTAGTAACTGCAACTGACACTTGCCAAGTATTCATTTTTTCTCTTCATTTAAAACTTCTGTTCTGAAACCCGAAAAACATGCTCATCCATTCAAATACTTACCGGGGTCAATAAAATCCTTATATTCTCTATATGAGGAATAAAAAAAACATACACACACAAACACACACATACATACAAGCACACATTCATACATACTACGCATAAGGCGAGTCTTCAAACAAAATACAATGTACCCGCGACTTAAAGCTGACAGTAGAAATGAAATTCCAATTTTAGACCGGTTGCACTGCAACCAACCTACAGCTGAACTATTGAACCTACAGTTTTTGAACTGTCCTGCTTTTCACTTGGACAAGAAGAAAACTTAACCCGCAATGACCCACTGTGGTTTGAATATGTCCCTGAAATCCCATTTGCCGAGGGGGAGGGGACTCTCCGACATCTATAACAGATAAACCGTGAAAATCGTGGATGCGGGGGACTTCGGGGTGTCATGTCATGCGGCTTGAATATACCTCAAGGGCAACATTTATTGCAACTTGTACTCTACGTTGTTCGACTTCTGGCCGACACCTGCCTAATACTCATTCTGCGCAAACGTGCAAAACCCAACCTCGTAATGTCAGATTCACGTCCCAACACCGCTAGCAGATATTTTTCGGCAGTCTATGACGCAAATTAAACGCCAAAAAATAGCCTGCAAGATAAACCAACATTAGATTAGTCTTAAAATCTAAATAGGCAACAAGTTGTGCTTAAAAAAAAGAGATGCTGATACAACTACATTCTACACGGTAAAAAAATTCCGAAACGTCACTGAGTATTTCCGTGTAACGTTTCGGGATTTCAATGGTTTTTATCCACTTCCTGGAAAATTCAAGTATCGTCCTCAAAAAGATTCCTGAATTGCTACACGTTGCACAAATGCAGACTTCTCACTGTTGTGAAAAAAACCGTTTTAGCTCCCAGTTTAAAGATTATATGAGCATACTTATAAAGTGTATCGGCTTCAGCTCGATTACGGTTCGTCCATACTTATTATGATTTCGAAGGGAGTGATTACGTATGGACACCATTTCTTTGTCAGAATTACAAGCGAGTAAAACTTTTTATACTTACTTGCAATTGTGTCTTACCTTTTGCCATGTTTGCAATACTGCTTTCAAAGCTTACCTGGAAACACAGGGAGGTACCAAGCTATTATGTCAAACTACCAAGTTCACTAAAGTTCTAGAGACACGACTGGCTTTAAACGGGAGTATTTCTGAAAATTTCAGGAAGATTCCAGGATAGTTTTAGAAAGGCTACTGAAATTTAGCGTAAAACGTTCCTAGTGTTTGCAAGGTATGTTACTGGTAGAAATTGGGCACATCAGCTGCCCATTATTTTTCAGGAACGTTTCTGAATAGTTTTTACAGTTTAGCTGTGGATTATATCAAAGAAAAAATGTGGTACAAACATGGCCAGATTAAGGTATGAGCTCACAGGGCACAAACTCACGGCACCAAACTTTGTGTTGGGGAGGGGGGGAATAGGCAAATCTGTATCCAAAATTTGGGAAATTAGAGTAATTTCATATCACATTACAGCAACATCAACATTAAATCCAAATCCACAATATTAATTATTGCAATTTCTTGTAAAAGCGTGGGGAGTGGGTTGGCACCATTTGAAGCGCTTCGTGTCCTCAAAAGTCATAGTTTATCCTTAGGTGCTCTTCATTAGCTGAACTAAAAGACTTTTTCTCTATAAAATATAAGGTTACTTTCTTCCCCAACTGAGAAATAGTCTGCAGACTCTTACTAGAATCTGCGACGTACGTCACAGCGTCGCGCTGTTTCTACTATCGCAGTCACAACATTGTCCTTTCCAACAAGAGCACAAATATGGCGGCACCGGAGGACTTAAGTTTGAGCAACTCAAGTGCGTGAAACTTTTTCCGGACTTCTTGCTATCTCCTCCCGGGAGAATCATCATTCTGCGTCCCACTTCGCTGAAACAAAGTTGTTTCGTCGAGCGATAACTTCTGCTGAGTTGGAGATAGATAAGATTCACACTGGTCTCACTTCTCCAAGTTTGTTTTGTCATTTTTACGGCCCTGCTTCCCAGTTATCAATACGATACATTTGAGCGCATCATGAGTCCTTGAGCAAGGAGCATAACCGTAGTGAAAACGAGCCATTTCTTTAAATCAGGCTTCCTCTTCCAAAGATTTTAAGGTCTTTGGGATTACTTAACATAATTACCAAAAAATTAATTTCTTGTGCCAATATTGTAAGGTGTAAGTTTGATTACATCGTGCGGGGGGGGGGGGACTTTCAAAATGCTTCTGATATAATTCTTGATAAAGTTACCCCTTGAATCCAAATATAACCACCGTTTTACTACACCACAGCTATTATTTTTATTTGGAGGGGAAGGGAGCGTTATATTATACATTAACACTCTTCTAAGGTGCTAGAGAAGTACTAAGTTCAAAAGAAGGAGCATTTGGAGCAAATTGGTAGACTGACGGGGGTATTCCCCCTAAAATATGTTTAAAATCATCAAAATCGATTTTTTTTTTCTACGGGCCTGTTTTACAATGTTTTGTCTTATTTTTCGGTATAAAACCAGAGCATACGAGTAACTCTTATGAGCCCCGTACCCGAAAAAAATTTCCCGTTGTATTTTTTTTTTTAAATTATTGGAAGCACCGCATTTTGCATAGTCAGAGTCGCATTGCAGATCTTCCGTAAAGAACCTCTCCGTATTATTCAACATAATTCACAGGCACAATAGAGACTAAAATAATTTTAAGTATGCTTATAGTATAGCATTAATGAATATTTTTATTCTGGAGATGCACTGCTCCAATTATTTTTTCCTTGAATAAGAAGTGATAAACTATGCATTGGGTTTAAAAATGAAAGCTTTCACGGCCGGTGTTAATAATGTTGTAAGATTCCGGACTGTTGTGCCGTGATTTGAGTGTTGTTACTCCAAACGTTTCGGCCGCATCTGCGGCGGCTATCTTCAGTGTTAGTGCGGTCGAAGCTTTCAAGAAAGCGACTTCCTAGCCCCTTGATAATTATGAGTTGGCTGAAACATCAGCCAACCGGAAACAAGGACCAACGTTCATTAGCCAATCCTGGCCAGAAAGAAGGCAGAGCTACCTCTTCCCACATAAATAGTAACAATATTTCAATATCTGCATCAGTTATAAGCATTTTTAAGTTAATGTTTAATCATTTTTTCTGGTGGATGTAAGTTGAATAATACAGGAATGTTCTCTACTGAAGATCTGTGATGCGACTCTGAATATGCATAATGCGATGCTTCCAATATTTGTTTTAAATTTTCTTACAACGTAGTTTTCGGGTTATTTCGGGTATGGGGCTCATAGGAGTAAGTTCTATGCTCTTGCTTAATGCCCAAAAATAAAACAAATCCCTAGGAAAAAATGATCGGTTTTGATGATTTAAAAAATATTTTAGGGGGAATACTCCCATGAGTTTCCTAAGCTGTACCAAATGCTCATGCTTTTGAACTTTGCATCTCTCTAAGCCCCTCAGAAGAGTGTTAATGGATAATATAAAGGCCCTTCCCCTCCAAATAAAAATAATGGCTATGAAACTCGAAAAATGAAAAAAAAAAAATGGGGAGGGGGAGGGTGCCATTCCCAAAAAGTAGGACGGGTAGAGAAAACGGTGGTCATATTTGGATTCAGGAGGTCAATATATGTAAGAATCAGCAAGAATTTAGGTCAAAAGCGTTTTGAAGACTTTTTTTTTTTTTTCCGCACGGTGTTATCGACTCTTTCAAAGATGAATTCAAGCAGAGCAAAGTGTGGTTAATGCGCATTCTCCTAGCATTTTTAGAGCGGGGAATTTGAGAGACATCATATATTCTGCAGCAAAGATTCTGATAAGTATCTAACGCTAATATGCTGAATAACATCATTTCAGAAAAAAAATGAAATGCTGAAGACTTTTTTGTGTTTGATCGTACGTATCGTAGCTTTATGACAAAGTCTTGATGCGACAATTTCTCCATTTAACTTGCATTTCTTGCCTAACATTGAGAAGAATAACGCGGATTCGCAAGCTGGTTTCTTTTAACTGTCTCACTTCTTAAAAAATAAAAAAATAAAAGTTTCAAGTATCCTATTTAATTTATTTAATTAATATTATTCTTGTAACAGTGATTTTTATTATTTTGTGATTGTATTTAACTTTAAAGAGATGCATCCCCCCCCCCTTTTTTTTCACTTTCTTTTATTTGAAGTAAGAAAAAATAATAAGGAGAGGAAAAAAAAAACTCTGGGAGTTGCAGAACAGGAAAATTCGTCCTTTTTCAACGTTGTTGCTTATAATTTTCATTGCTACACTTGTCAGTTACTTTTTTTAAGAATACAATACGTATTTCTTAAATTTTGTTAATAATTGATTTTGATGTTTGAGCAGTTGTCGCAGATAAATCTGGCAAAAGCAACTAAATATTTTTAAAAACTATGGAGAAATGTTAACATGAAGTAGTAATTTGTATTACAAATTTTACTATGTAAAAACAGAGAAAGACAGTTGCTGCATAATAAGAGCAATCTTTTCTTTTATTGTGAAATATATATTTTTCAAAATTATTCTCGGTATGGAATAATTAAACAGACCGATCATCATTTTGCCTTTTGACTATCGGCCCATTTCTCTCTCTCACACACACCTTTTTTATTTTTTATTTTCTACTATTCAGTTTCACTTGATCGAACACACTCTGATGCTGCAAGAATAATGCAAAACGGTTCGAAACGAAGCTGATTCATTAATTATTATTTAAATTTTTGATTAATTAAATTATTATTGGTTAAATTATGGATTAATTAATTATTATTCAAAGAAATATTGTTTCATTAAATACAAAATGTACCGAAGATATGTTCGTACTCTTCAAACAATTATTTTATCTTCACAGCTCCTTCTTCGCGTGTCACAGAATTCAACGGATTCATCTTACTTCAACACTTCATCATACAACATAAATTACAAAACAAAAGCGGGAATTTATTGATCAATTTAACTTTCAATTTTCGAGTTAAGAGGCAAGAGATGTCAAATTGATCAGTATGTTTTGAAGCATTTTGATGGTTTGTAGTCAATACGAAAAATGTCCTATAACGGTGGCTTGTGTTAAACGTATTACACAGTGCAAATTTCCTTCAAAACGTGTCTTCAATTATAAAGGAAATTTTCAACGCAGATAAATCTGGCAAAAGCAAATAAAAACAAGTATGGCGACCGAAGGAATTTTCCCTGAATGACGAAATTAAAATGTATGAATAAGTATACATCATGATAAATCTCTTTTTTAAAATAAACATTTCTCATTTTCAATAGAAAAAAGAAAGAAAAGAGAAGAAAAGAAAAATGATCTAAATAACATAATTCTCATTTTTTGTATATTTATCAAACTTCCTCCTTAAAATGTTGAAGAACTTCTAAAGAAAGAAAAGTACCCTTCTTTGACTTCTTTTCCGAGTGTCACTTAAAAAAAAAAGTTAGATTGGAAAAAAAAATATTTGGTGAAAAAGATGGAAAAACTTTTTAAGAATTCCTAATTAAGATAACGCTTTGAGAACTGAAACAAAAAAAAATACACAAAGAATATTAATGAGATAGGGGCATTTCTTTTTATTTATATTAAGGACAACTTTAATTTATACGAATCCCATTTACTTGATGATAATTAAAACAGTCTGCTGGATGAAAAAATTGTTAGTGCTGCCATCTCTTGAGAATATGTGGACTCAAATCCCAGTTCTCCAAACTAAGACCATAATAACTCTTCAAAAAAAGAGAGAGAGAGAGAGAAGTGAACAAAAATGTTTGATATCAATTTTATTGTCATTATCTTATACTTTTTTTTATCTTAAAATAAATTAAATATGCAATTGCTCCCAAGATTGTTAACGCGTATACTCGCGCATGCTCATGAATAAGTCAAGACACACAGTTTTTCAAAGCACCACTGACATTACAAAAGAAATAAAAAACTGGAAAACAATTTCATCTCACTATTTTTAATGCACAGAATATTTAAAGTCCGTGTATTTTTCTCTATTAAACAGAAGCATCCCCCCTCCTTTTTTTTTAAGATTGCAAGTTTTAGCAAAATGCATTCAGTTATGATAAAAATTGTTTTTATTTAACTCTGAGAAGAATGCAGTACTTTCGTTTTAACTGTAGCCCTGAGCACTCAAAGCTTTTCTGACGGACAAAAGTCACTATCTCAAAACCGTTTAAAATTATGCTTACAATTAAGCAATCATCGGCTTTCAATTAAGCAATCATCAGTTGAGAGAAAAAATATTATAATGTTCTTCACACGGAGTAATTTATTCTTGCGTTCACGCCATTTGAAACTTGCCCGTACACGATCAAAATCTTAGATTGCGGAAAATTACAGATACTTCAATTTTTGAAAAGGCACAAATATTGCGATGTAGACAGGCCCAACTAAAAGTGAGGCCCTAGGACCACAATAATTTAGAGGCCACTTGAAGACCCAATAGCGTTAGGCAGTGGTTGATTTACTGGCTTGGAGTCCTTCGGAATGCATTTTTTGGGTCTCTTTGTCTATTGCAGAACTCTCTCTCTATGTATATCTCATGTATGATGTGCATTTATGAATCCTCTTCAGAGGCACTCATAATTGTGACTGGCTTAAATTGGTTACTGGCAAAATGAATAAATTCTCCTTTAAGAAAGGTTTTTTCTTTCCCCAGTTAAGTCATTATTTTTTTTATTATTTTTTAAAAAAAATACATGTATTTTTCGTATAGTTGTAATGCTATGCATAATTTTTTTGAGTAATTTGGGCCCTTTAGGAAGATGGGGCCCCAGGACCAAATCATGGACCCTGGATGTAGCAGATATTGCGCAGTCCAAAAAATCCAATTTTTAGCGTAATTTTTCGATCCATTTTTTAGCGTAAATAGTGGCACTTCCTACGAAAATAAAAAATGTTCTTTTGGATATAAATAGGCATTTGATATTGAAACGAGCTCAATCTGCGGAATTTCAGAAGCTATTTTTTTATCAATATTTATTACTACTTCATGGAGACTATCACGCTACAAAGCAATTTGGAAAGAACGCAGCTGAATCAGATCAAAACTGCTGCAAAAAAAAAAACCGTTATTCGTTGCAAAACAGCTCAATCCAAGGTTTATGTTATTTTATTTTGTTCTATTTTATTTTCGTTTATTTCATTTCATTTATTTATTTATTTTTTTCCTGTAAAATATTTAAATTAGCATTGATATTAAGACCTCTTCAAATAAGTAGATAAGTAGTTTATAATGAAATTATTGGTTCATGATATATATATATACATATATATATATGTGTGTGTGTGTGTGTGTGTGTGTGTGTGTGTAATGGAAAAATGTAAGATATAGTACGGTACTGGCACGGAAAAGGGCGTGAGTTTCTTGGGCAGATTACTTAAGACCTCGTGCATTGTAATCTCACATTACTCGTTATACAAATAAAACATTGAATAAATATGAAACTGTATAGTTTAAAAAACGCGTAAAGAGTTTTGACAGAAAAGTTTCGGAAATTATCACAATTGTTTTAATTATTGTTTAAATATGAGCTATGTTTTAAATATGAGCTATTTCAAAAATAAATAAATAAATAAATAAATAAATGCACAAATAAAAATTAAAACATTTAGCAATAAACAAAAATTTAAAAATAAACGATTTTTTGAGCATAAATTGTTCATTCATTCCTTCTCTGATATGTTTAATAAGATACGATATTTTTGGAAAATGCGTCTTCACTCCAGTTTTTCCTCTCTAGAACATACTCTTCTGAACGGATACCACTGTTAAGCTGCTTGAGAAATGCTTTCCGGGATATATCTGAGATAAGTCTCAATTCGCTTCAAATAAAAAAGTTTATTCAAGAAATTTTTTGAAAGGAAATGTATAAGCAAGCTTTGATATCATTGGAGCGTGTGCAAGTACGACATCCAAGAGCAAAGTTATTCAATATCATATACGGATTTCGTGCAGTTGATCTTAATAAACATTTTGGTGGTGATCTATAAAGTTTATTTCGTGTACACGCTTGAGGTTTATTTATTGAGCAATCAATATTGCTCAGTGATTTCACTTTGCCGTGGTTTGATGTTTATGACTCTATTTATCTTTGATAATTGGTAGATAGTGACCTTTGCCAATGAATTTTTCTTCTGTGTAATGTATCCTTATATATTATTTTTGTAGCCTGTTCTTTGTTTCTACGCCAGATCTTCCTCAATTATTGATCGATTTCTTTGATTTACACCTTATTTTAAAGCTTATCGTGCAGGCTACTGACGAAAAATAGACCACAATCTAAAAATTGTTTTTTTTTTCTGTCAAAAAAAACCTGTTTTAAAGAACCCGTATGAGGTTTTAGGTTAAATTTATAACTTTAATATGCACTGTGACCGACAGAGCTGAATAGCTCGATTGGCAGAGCGTTTGTCTGGTTACCAGGAGAATGAGGGTTCGGGCCAATGTCCGGACAATCTGCGTCAAAAAGGTTAAAGAAATATCGCGCACTACACGAGCACTTAATAACAATAAATAACAAATATGAGGGAATAGATGATATGGAAACGCTCCATGTTATGAAAACTTGATGCAACATGCAGGTAAATTTATTCTTAATTGTAAGGATTTTTTTTTTCTAATTTATCTATTTATTATTATTTTTAAAGTTTTGGCTTCAGTAAAAAAAATTACAGCATTATGTAAGCGAAAATATAAGTATTATGTTTAAGATTTCAGACTACATTGGAATTGTTTTTGTTCAGAAAAAAATATTAAATCGTGTATTGAAATAAAGATTCTTCTAATGAGTTTTTCACTCTTTGTACAAATAAAAAATTTACTACCTCAATTTGAAGGGTAAAATATATATTTTTCCTTCTTTTTGCAAAAAAAAAAGCCTATCACATTTTTACTACCTTTGAAAGGCTACGCTTAAAAAAGAACTTAGTTCAAATTATTTTGTATTTTAACCGTGCTGTTAAATGATGAACACGTGCTGCCATCTAAGCCATAACCGTTCAAATAGCCTGCGATAACAAATTATAAAAATGTTTAAAAATAAAAAGACTTCTCTTCAATATCTTATCGTATATATTATTTTCTGCGGATTATTTTTCTGTCGTCTTTCTTATATCTTGAGGAAATACCTCCCCCCCCTGTTTTAAAACTTATGAGGCCGGCTAATGACGAAAAATAGACTTACGGTATAAAAATCAAGTTTTCGGAAATGCCCCTTGCTGTAGCAAAATCTTGATGCAGCCTGTAGTTTTTATGAATTTTTTTAAAGCAAAGTTCTAATACAATTCTCCAGTTTTTTGCATCACTTTCGGCAAGAAAAAAAAGTTAAAATTAACCTGTATGTGTTTTTTTTTTTTTTTTTTTTTAATAAAGCTTAAAAGCACTGGACTTAGTTGTTAAATTGATAAGTTTTTTCGGTAAAGCGTTCGGCTATAAACTATCTGAACTTCGGGCAAGCTCGGGCTGTCCGACATAATAGCAAATTTACATTTATATTACGCATTACATGTACTCATAACATACAACAGATAACACACGTATTAAAATAAATGCAGTAGGAATGCTACTTGGTTTTTCGACTACTTGATGTAGGCTACAGTTATCATTCAGATACGCTGACTGTTAATCGAAGGGTGTTCTTCCTTTTTTTAAAGCTTTGACTCCGTCTAGAATACTAAGCATAATGTAAGCATAAAAAAGTATTAGATTTACCTCCAGGGAATCTTTTTTGTGCAGAAAAGCATTTTCATTGTGTTCTGAAAAGTAGATTTTTCTAATAGCAGTGTTCGATCTTTTGTACAAATGAAAAAATACTACGCCAAATTGAAACTACGAGTTTCACCCAGTAAAACTTTAATTATTTATTCGCGAATACGATATGAAACATTAAAATTATTATCAACTGCATAAGTGAGAAATCATTTTCTACGCCTCTGCTTTCGGCGGAAAAAAAATTCATTTTGTCTAAGTTCGGAAAATTACACTTAAAAAACGAACTCAGTTCAACTGGTTATGGTCTTGAGTTTTAAGTGTTCGATTAAAAGAAAAACATGTGCGGGCATTTAATCCGTAACGGTTAAAGCAGCCTGCTATGGGAAATTGTTCAATATTCAAAAATAAAAATACTTCATTTCAATCGAATTTATTACTTCTCTAGAATGTTTCTTTCAATCGCTACTTGAGATCTTCCTCATTCTTTAATCAAATTCTATGTTTTACGAATAATTTTAAATCGTATCATGCTGGCTAATGACAAAACATAGACGCATGATCTTTTTTTTTGTCAGCAAAAAGCTTTTTTGCTGCTTTTTATTACGCATTCCTTCAATCAATAACATTTGAAAAGGAAGACGCAATTGCTAGGTTTGTTGGGGTGTCGTGCTCTTAGTCAGATTGGCGCCAGTTCGAATCCGTGCCAATAAATATCTCTTTAATGTTTCTTTTTTTTTTGTCAGATGCTCACATGGGCAAGACTGTATTTGCCACAACCTGTTTTTTCACATGTAAAATTACTGCTTTTTCACGAGTCACTCAGCCGCAATTTTAATGATATTTATGTTTGCATTGAAAATGCGTACAACCAAAAGGTGAGCGATGATCAAATTATTACAACGTTGTATTTAACGAGGTTTTGTTGCTGATGTCTTCAAGTTACATGCCTTCTCTTTAATTTTGCATGAGCTTAATTTTTTCCGTTTACTTTTTTTGGTTCTTCTTCATAATTTTCTTTCTTTGAATTTTTTAACGAGCGAAATGCCTTATGAAACGAATCGAAGCACAGTGCGGAGTTCCGCACGGGTTGACTAGTTATTGCCCGATTCTTCCACTGTGTAGTTATGAAATTAATTAATCATTAATGAAATTACCTTAACAATATGTTCTTTTTCCCCTGATTGTGCATGTTGCGCTTGGCGAAAAAGTCCTTAAATTTTAAGCAACTCCTAGTGGTTTCCTTGCTTTGCTTCGTGTATTTCAGGAGAAATAATAATTTTTTCCAAGAAATATGTTGTGATTTTTAAATGTTTAAAATTTCAGGACTGCAATTTGTCAAGCGCAGCAAAATGAAATAACTCACAATTTCTTTCAGTTATAAAATCATTTGCGTATTCATTGATTAATTGATTTATTAACACAGTGATCCTTCCTTCGTTTTCCAAATTTCGTATCTTTTAACTAATCTATGTATTCATTTATAAAATCACTACCGTAACGTGGAGCTACTTGAGCCTCCAGGGGCTATTGAACCCATGAGAAAAAAGTTTTTAAAAATCCGCCCTGGTCCTATATAACTCAAGTATAGACTTAAAAAACTTTCTTCATGACAGGTAGAAGTACTAGGTAGAGGCTGGAGCATGAAACAAAGTTTCTGCTATTCCCGCCTTTTTCTGATTGAGGTTATGATTGCAAGTTGTAAAAACAGTAGTTTTTTTATGTCTGCAAACTTTCACGTGTAAGTTCATGGAAACATTTGATATTATCAAGGTCAAGATAGTTTTAGGTTTGCATTCTACTTTTTAATACAATAACAGTGTTTTAAGGTTATAGCTACATAATTAACACAGTAACTAATATAAGTTTTTAAAAATGCACTGGTTGGGTGGAAGCAATAAAATGGGGCTACTTGAACCCATCGTTCAAACAGCTCCAAACCACATTTCATCAATGTTAAGTAAGGTTTGTAATCTTTTAAAATAAAGAGGTTAGCTACTATTTATACCTGATAACTTGCAGATCTGGGAATAAAAAGGGCCAAAGGGCAAAAGTAAAAGAGAACCCCTTGAAGTAGGAAATAATGCGGATACTAAGAGGAAAAATTACAGTTGTGACCAGATTCCGGAGAAATGTATTTGAGAGTGGCATCCGCCCATTTTGACTAAAGTATAACAACTCTAAAAAAGGAAATTAAAAGATCGTTTAAAAAACAAGCCTGGGCATCCTGTAGTTTTTAGTAGCTAGAAAGAACAGGTATTAAATAATACCATAGAGAAAAAATCTACTCAAGCCATTAAATTGAGGAGTTTTCATTCTTTCTAATGTTTAAATAATGAACGTTTCAATTGGTTTTTGCTGTATTTAGATTATGTTTCTATATGAGAAATTATGTTTGCCTAAAAATATGTTTTTATTTTTATTTATATAAATACATTGATTTTATATTTATTTGTAGAAATAATTTGCAATTTATATAAATGGATTGCTCACTAGAATGTTTTTTTTTTTTTTTTGAGTTTATTTTTCGAAATCATTGGTCCTTTTTGATAACACCGCCTGTTTTACAGCATTTTCTAATGGATTTGCTGAGTTGGGACCAAGTAGCTTCAGCGCGGGGCTACTCGAACTCAATTTTTTAAAATAGAAAAAAAATATAAAGAGTTAAAATTTTTTAAAAAAAAAAAGGCTTTAGGTGGTAGCAGAACGTCTGAAAAGTGGTAAAAACTAGGTTATCAGTTCACGTTATCGGTTTAACAAAGCATTCAGTGTAAAACTCGTAAAAAGTATAAAACTTCGGGTCCAAGTAGTCCCACGTTACGGTAATTAATTCATTCATGCACCCATGTATTGATGATATTACACATTAGTTTTTCATTATTCATTTATTGAGTTGAAAATATATATTCTAAATAATAAAATGGAAAATATTTCCTTAGTTAAAACTATCTAACCTTTAGTTAATCATTTCTTAGCCTCATGCATGAGAGAAAGTGTTAATTTTCCTCATTTTTTAAAGGTCCAAATTCACTGCTAGAAATGAAAAATAAACACTTCATGACATAAATTTATCGTTCTTTCTTAATGTACCGGAATTTTAAAATAAGTTTTTCCGTTTGCTCGTTTTGAAATATGAAATTATCTTAACTAATTCACTTAGTCCCAAATTCCTTTAGTTACAAATAAACTCTGTATTACTCGTATGTAAAGGCGACATAATTTCTAACTAATTTTTCATCGTCTTTCACACTGACAATAATTTTTCATTCTTTTATTTATTTATTGATTTATTTTGTGGTTAAAATCATGCCGTTTACTTTATTTTTTTCATACAAAGAACTGAAATTTTTCTTTGTAAAAAATATCAGCTCAATAAATATAATTTCAAACTGTTCTTCATAACTAACCAAGCACGCTCCAAGAATTTACACTTTCATTTGATGATGATGATTCGACACATAAAATAAAATATTTCATCGTGAAAAGATATTTCATAAAATGAGAATGCATTTTTACATTGCTTTGTTGATTCATAGCATTGCGAATACACATTATTCATTAGAAAAAAAGAGCTGCAAATTATTCAATTGATTTAAAAATTGCTCCTCAAACAGAAAATTCAAAAACAAAACCAAAAACACGACTAGTACAGGGGAAAAAATGCGAAGGAACGCACATTTATTGTTCGAGCAGAAGCAATAAAAATATCAGCTAATCAACTTTAATTCCTTCGCGACAACTCCTTCAATTGAAAATTCTAATAAACGAATGAAGAAAGATTCCGATTAAAATGGCGATACAAAGTAAAACATCACACTACAAATGACACAATCACATTAGATCGCACTTGGTAGACATAAAAATGGTTTTGAGAAAATAAGCGACATTGTTTTACGTTTTGAGTCAAACAATAAATGTATTCCGGTGTAACAGTAAAGAAATTTCTTTTTTCGAGAGCGAATTCATCTTTTGGACTAGAAGTTAATGTTATTTTCCGTGGCGGGAAAACTAGCTCCGAGGGATGTGGTTTCTTTAGAAGCACTGGAAAAAAGTTTATCACTTAAGGGTTTTTGTGTTATCATTTGAGGGCGCTCCTTCAGAATGTTCATAAGCTGAAAAGAATTCTACAGAATACCAAACGTGAAGAAAATATTTTTTTGATTTCCCTGATGTCGGAAATGACTGTTTTATTCGCAACTCAAGAGCTCGAATACGCTACCTTGCGGTGATTAACACTACTATTGAAAAAGGTAAAACATTCTATTCCACGTGTTTTCTTTCGGGTAAGTTACAGGCTTTAGACAGTTTGTGGTGAAATGTGATTTCAGAAGAAAAGAAAACAAAGCTTCCTACAAACAAGATAAAAAATTACTGTCATTCACTAAGCTTCAAAGCCAGTTATGAGTTACGGCATTTGTTTGTTTTACCCTTTTCATCCACCATTAGACAGTGGCTGCAGCGCCCCCTATAGTTTACTGGAGTTGCGAATTAGTATTTCGCTACTTTCTCGTTAAAGGTATGTCACCTGGTTTGGCAACTTATTTACTTTCCTGCTTTGCGAAAACAATCGAAGAAAATAAATTAATTAATTAAATATTATTCAATAATAATAATAATAAGAAGAAGAACAATTATAATAATATTAATAAATGATAACAGTAACAACAACATTGACAAAACAAAAACAATAATAATAGTAATAATAATGGTGATGATGATTATGATGGTGATAATAGTAATAATAATAATAATAATTACTCATAATAATTATATAATAATAATAATAATAATAATAATAATAATAATAATAATAATAATAATAATGGTAATACTACAACTAATGATAATAGTAATGATAATAATGATAATACTGCTACTAAATAATAATAGTGATAATAATAATAATAATAATTAAATAAATTTATTCATGAACAAACCATGTTAACGTCGGTGACATTTTCCACTTTTTAAAATTTTCCATTTTAATGGAACATTTAAAGTTTATTATTCGTGCGATATATTGACTATTTCGCGATAATTTTACAATTTAATGAAGTTTTCGATGTTGTTTTATGTAGTTGGCCAAATGTTTTACTTTAAATCGCTTAATAAAATTAACTGGAAGGATTGTTTTTTAGTTTAGTGACTTTTTTAGTTTTAAATCAAGTCTTGCTTTGGTTGAAAGTTCATTAAAAACGCAAAATAAGATAACCTTCCGTGACTATGACACTCCAACCAACCAAATATTGAAGTAATAAATGAAATGAAAAATAATCGTTAAGATTAAATATGTGCAGTGTGTATACTCTAAAAACAACAATTTCAAAAATGACGAAAAAGTACTCAAATTTGAACAAATCGCGAATCAAAATGGCTCCGACTACGTGGTACTCAAATTTGAAACATTCAAATACTCATCAAATAATCAAATCAACATGTGTGCTCATTTTTGAGGTATTTGTCCTCATTTTTAAATATGTAATAGTTTTAAAACTGAGCATTATATTCTAATTTTTAAGTATAAAATATTTCAGCGCACTACTTGAAAACATGGGTACTCATATTTGAAACAAAAGGTTTCACGAAAATTTGAAAACATGAATGTACTCATTTTTGAAAACTTCATTTTTCTCAGTGTAACGGATAACGTAGAACGAAAAACCCTTATTTTTTTAAGCCAGTATATTCTTACAGTTTTCAAAATATGTTTTTCGTCTCTTAATACTTTTCCAAAACTCGCCTTTTTGAAAGGATAGCTGCGTGGAATTATTTTAACTTCTTTTAATCCAATTTCGTCTCTCTTTTCAGCGAGGGAAACCGGTGAATATGAAATCATTTTTCACGCTCGCTCTGCGGTTGATAATAAGAGCCCCAAATCCGCCAACAATGAAAACTAATCCTTAGGTGTTTGCACTGAGCTTTCATTTTCATGGTGCCTTTAATAACTACAAACGCTCCGAGCAAAATAAACAATGAACGTAGTCATTATATTTTTCTTTGATTTTTAAATGTCTGGGGTTTTTTTTTATTAGTTGCTGAATAAACGGTGTTTTCATGTCAAAATTAAAGCGAACTACTGCTTTTTAATTCGAAGATATAACTAAATTAATTCTATCCAGAGCATGACAAAGAAACAAAAAACACTCAGCCCCTGGCATTCATTTCAACTTTGGCATCTTAATTTGTTTCCCCTAATGGGGTTGCGTTAGGTTACTTAGACTTTCGCAGACCTAGTGCAATTTACTGATACGGCATCCAGTTTTTCATGTGCCACCATTAAGGCACGAATAACTTTGACGCCCAGTTTCCACCAGATGGAGGCAATTGTGCTCTCTTCTATGCGAACCTGCACTAAGGATTTAATTTTGCCCAGGGAATTCAAAACCAAACGAATACCCAAGTAATCTTTTACATGTCGCATATCATGCGTCATGGGCACTGACGTTGACATATTAAATTCAAATTATGTTTTTCGCAATCACGAATTGCGACAGGACCCTACTCGTTGGGTTTCTTGTGCTCAATAAATGTTGAGATATTGAAATAGGGAAGAAATTGCACCCGTCTTACTATGTCTTTTTATTTTCTAGATGATGTTATACGAGGCATATCCATAAAAAAAGAAACGGTAATTAGGATGAGGTAGTAAAAATATGGTAAATCATGGGCACTTTGCACTCATACACTTGTCATGAAGATTATATTTACAGCGTATACCGTTATGATATCTTTATTTCATTTCATTCTTAAATCATGGGAATGAGTAATCTAGAGAAATTTTGCATTTAAATGAAGTTTGGATATTTACATTCATCCATATTTGTATTTTACTGAAAAACCGTGATTTCATACAAAAACAAGTTGGCGACATAACTTGGTGACAAAAAACTGGCTTGATATCGCCAAGTGTCCGCCAAATGATAACACTACTTGAGTTTACTTCGAAATTAGCAATGATTTCCCCCCAAAAAGAAGCAAAAGACCTTTTTAGAAACACCCGAATGCAACCAAAAGGGGAGGTACACAACTAGACCCCACTAGGAGTCTACGTACCAAATTTCAACTTTCTAGGACATACCGTTCTAGAGTCATCCGATATTCATACGCACATACGCAGATACGTACATACAGACGTCACGGGAAAACTCGTTGTATTCAACTCGGGAATCGTCAAAATGGATATTTCGCGTGTCTATACGTTCTCAGGCACTTATCCACGTATGGTCGAGTCGAAGAAAAAAAAACTCTGGGATGTGTAAAATGGAAATTAAGGTCGATTATTGAGTAAAAATTTTTTCGTGAATACAATACTTTTTTTTTTGTAAAAGGAACCTAATCCTTGAATGATCGCAAACTGTCATGTAACAATGAAGACGAAAGTTTTAATCTCTCTAAAAAAATATTAAGATAAGCGAACACCCTAAATATATTTTTCATTAATATTCATTATATATTTCTAAAACTTTATGCGATAATTAAATATGATATAAATAACACATTTTAACCATTTATTTATTGAAAAAATAATTTTCTAAAGTTTTTTTTTTAAAGCCATATTTTTAGCAAAAAACTACCATTACCGTAATACTTCCATGGTCTCAATTAATATTTAAAATGTTATTAACATTTTAAATATTAATTGAGACCTCCTTACATTTAATGCAGTAAAAATTTAGTTAATATTGAGTTTGTTTGTATTTTAAATTAAATGTGCAGTAGTCAAGTACATACGGGGCAAAGTGAAAAAGTTTGTTTCTTTCACGCACTCAATCATTTAATATAAATCGCTTACGTTTTCATTTATTAATTAATTCATTTACATTTCTTCATTTAGGAATTCTTTTATTTATTCATTCATTCACTTATTTTCTTATTCATTCGCACTTTAACTCGCTCAGTTATTTTTCTTCATGTATTAATTGATTTATTCATTTAATCATTCGTTTATTGCTTCATGATCTTTTCATTTATTCCTTCAAACTTTTATTTACTGATTCCTTTGATCTAAAATATGTTTTATAATCGCATAGAAAATATTTAATATGAAAAATATTACATTTTTTACTTTGCCCCATGAAAAAAAAGTGAAAATTTTCCACTTTTTTTTAAGACTCAAATTTACTGCCAAAAATAAAAAATACTGATTTAACGCAAGTTTTATTATAAAATACAATGTTCTTTCTTTATGCACTAAAATTTTCAAAACAAATTTCCGATTTGTTCATTCTGAAAAAACTCAGTCCTCTTTAGCATTTTACTTTGCCCCACATTCCCCTACTTGTCTAATTTTAGAAAAATTTTAAAATAGAAATAAGCTTAATATTAACTAAATAAATGCTTCACAGAATATGAAATGGTCTGAATTAATATTTCAAATGCTAATTACGAGATCTTTATCATTTAATAATACCAAAAACAATTTTCGATTTACAACAAAATATTACAGTACGAGTATCAATTTCTGAAAATTGCTTGTATTTGAAATTCTATGATTTTCAGAGGTAATATTTTCTTGACTGGAATAGACTACATGTGCTACTACATAGGTAAAATATTACTAGATTGGTGGCGCTAGAGGCAGAGCGAATATTTCATCATTTCACTTTGCCCCACATTCCCCTACAATTTTCGCCATTTTCTGTTGGGGCCAAGTAATGTTGGGAATCGGACTCCAACACTTGTTTAATACTTCGCTGTATTCAAGTGCATCATCTGAAATTCTAAAAACAATACCTGCCATCTTTTTAAAATAAATTGAAAACATTTAACTAACAGTTATGACTTACGACGTCAATCCAAAGCGGAATATTACTGAGTGAGTATACTATAAATGAGTATCCAAAAGCGTTTAAAAAAGCGCTGAACCAAATAAGTATTTTGAAAACTGTTCCAAAAGGTGTGCTTCAAACGGTTCTAAAAAATGGGAAACTTTTTTTTTTCAAGAAGTATTTAAAACGTGTCCACAAAGTGTCTGTAAATTTGCAGTGTTAACTCTTATTAGTTAATTTTAAGGGAGTGTTAAAATAAGAGACGACTAATGAAGCTACTACTTGGAGTTCATTATTTCTAATTACCTCCTATTTAGTTTAAAGAAAACTATCGTATTGCACTTACAACAGAAAAATCAACGTTAGTAATTATTTGTCTAAGAATTGCATTTAATTGTTCTTTCAAATGAACGCACACTGAAATGTAGTAGTGGTTATGCTGTGAAACCTTTCTCCTTTTCGCCTAGGGCAGATGAAATTTTAACGGTACAAGTCGCCACCATTTTTGTCCGTCTTTGAGAGCAGGAGAGATCACTGTGCCACGGGAAGTCACTGTGAACGCCAAAAAGAATTTTATTCGGCAATTTTGGAGGCAGTATAGCAATATTGATTTTTTTACAAAAATAACCTTAAGTCCCTACCCATTAGATATGGGTATTAAAACCCTAGATCGCATAGCGACACGTCCGTCATCTGTGGGCTAAACGGTGCTTTCTTCCTATGTCTGTTATGATGAAGTAACGTGTTTCGCTTCTTGGTTGTGTTTTGTTATTAACTCCATGCATGATCCCACTAGATGGCGCTGACGTTTAACTGCCCTTGACAATTTATGACTTTTCTGTGTTAAACCGATGCAACTATGATCCACCAGGCATCCACCAATCAATGTCAACGTTTCAAAGTTTGTTTATTTTTGATTGGACGTCGCCCATTTTGACCGCAAGAGGCGCTGAACGGAACCCCTACATCCACCAATCAATGGCAACGTAATGGAAATAAGGGTTCCCTGTAGCGCCTTCTTTGTTGCCATGAGTATCAGCCATTGTCACCTCCTACAAGAGTAAGCAAAGTCTAGTGGGGCCTTACTCCATGAAAATCCACAATCAAGAAGCAAAATACGCTACTTTATCAGAAGACGTAGGCAGAAAGCGGTATTTAGCCCCAAGATAGTGAACTTGTCGCTATTTCAAATCCCATTTGTTTAGTGAGGAAATTAACAACAAGGTTCGCGAAATTCGAGTTCCATAAAAAACGATTTGGGACTTAAAGCTGACGAGATGGAGAGTCACAAAATGGCCGACTACGAAGCTCGACATTTCAGACCCTCAGACTTTTCTCAGGTCTAGTAATTTTGCATAGGGTGAAGGGTGAATGAAGCAACAGCGCGGAACGACATTTCTGCGTGTAAAGACACCATGGCGAAAAGTTCCGCCAACAATGAAAACGATTTCATGAGAAAACAACACTTCAACTTTATTACATTAGCTTATGCATTCTCTGCAGTTTGAATTTTTTATTCATTTCAATTTCTGAACCAACTGATTTTAATACGAACCAACCCTAGAATAAAATAGTCATTTACTATAACAAACATGACGCCCTGACTTTTTTTTTTTTTTTTTGAATTAGGAAATTCATATTTGAAAAATTATGATCTAAAGCCCTATTATATTTTTTTACGGAAAAAAATACTAAAAGATTTTATACTGATATCCAAAATTTGAGTTTATAACTTACAGTATTATATAATATTACATAGTATAAAATATTCAGTGTTTTTAATGATATGCTAAAATATCAATTCTGCTTCTGTTCGAGGCACCGTATAGTTATGCAAAACTGAAATAGTGGAAACTGTTTTCTACGTAAAGAAAGAGGAAATTACTCTAAAAGTGTAACTCTAATGAGCCGGCTTTTTGGTCAGTATGAACGGACTGACACACACACACACAACAGACTATAACGTCTCATGGCCATGGCTGTGGAGTCGGAGTCGGAATCGAAGTGTCGGAGTCGGACTGATTTTTGGGTAAAGGAGTCGGAGTCGGAGTTGTTAGAAACCATACCGACTCCGACTCCGGGGTTCTTTTTTTCTTTCATTTTTACTGACTCTCCTTGCATTTTTTAAAAACTGACTACCAATTAGTTCGATTACATGTATAAAAAGCTACTAATGAGAAAATAACTGCCATTATGGCAATCAGCTAACTTGAGTGCTTACCGAACTTTCTGTAGCCGTCCCCTAGTTTTCATGTTTTTTAACTTAACTAATAGCAACTCTTAGCAAACGGTTTTGTTGCATAACATTTTCAAGTAATCACTTTAAATAAACATAGAAATATAGTGTTTTGTTCAATATCAGTTATAAAATAGTAAAAGGAACATAACAATTTAGTAAGACAAGGCCCGTAGCTCACGTGGAAACTTTTGAGAGTGATCGGCAAATTCAAATAAGTGCTGGCGCGAAAGCACGAATCCAAAAGATCCGACGAAATAATCTAATTTTTTTTTCTTTATTAAGTCTATTTCTATAAGCTTGGTTCTCACTAAAAAGTATGGAACAAAATAAGTGTAAATGATTTCTTGGTTACAACACTCAATAATTGCAGTTAATCATAAAATCTTCATATGAAGGTTAATTCTAAATCAGCCAATAAAATTTAAATTAAAAATTTAGCGAAGAAAAAATATAGGTATAGTAAAAGCTATTTGTACACATTTGTATATGGCCGTATTTATGTAAAATTAGCTCTTGACGTATATGTGCCCTATTTTTGTTGAAATTTTATTGATGAAGTATTATTTAAAATGTATTCGGGAAAATGTTCAGAGCTAAAATATTTATATTTTTTACAAACTCTGAAATTAACTTTGGAAGTCACCTACCAGATGGGTGTCACCCAGACCAAACCACCCCCTCTCAAGAACTTCGACTTTGAAAAAGAAAGCTTTTTTTCTCTCAAGTTACAGCTTTCAAAAATTGAAAGCACGCGATTTGATCAATATCTATTTGTTAAACATTAAAGGGGGGGGATTACAGATAATCCTTTTCAATTTTTTTAATGGGATTTTTAAGTCATCTCACTTTTAAACTTGTAACTATTGGAAAATGTGATTTTTAAATTGAATTTCTAACGTTGTATACGTCTTAGGTTTACAATAAAAACAAATTGCGAAATTTTCATAAAAAAGATTTAATATTTCAATCTCTGTTTAGAGGTTTTCCCATTTCCCCTGAAGGAGGAAAGGGAATTGAAAAAGTACAATTTAAAAAAAAAAAAAAAAATCAGGAGTCGGAGTTGTAGTCAGGAGTTTCAAATTCCAGGAGTCGGAGTCAGTGTTGGCCATTTTCCTTTCAACTTCACAGCCCTGCTCATGGCTCTATTTACAATAGCGAATAATGTAACCATAGATTTTTGATCAGTATAAATTTTTTTAATAAAAAATGTTTGATGAGTTCAGTGGAGTGTCTTCACGTACGTTTTGCCGCAGTTTAACAGAATTCCTCACATGGAAGACTGATTTATTGAAATAATCAGTTTTAAAATTGAATTAGCACAAATGCTGGAAATTTGAGCAGAATCATTGCCATCATTTGAATTATTGCAGAAAGCAATAAAAAAAAAAAAAAAAAAAAAAAAAAGAAAGAAAAACAATCTACCATAGATTCTTGAAACAGTTTCTGTTTCAAGAATTCAATTTCTGTGTGCTATACTCTGTGATTCTGCATAACTAAGAATTATTTACCCCTTATATTACCCTATTAAACTTAACTTGATCAGTTATTAAATTTCCCTCAAACTTGTTATCGCTTGTTGTAGAAAAAAATGCAAAAAGCCGATTGAAATGCAGAAAATCGATTCTCACCCGAGAAAAAGTAGCTCTTTTTGTTATCAAATGAGCTGTAAATATTGAAAAAGCAATGATACACACATCATTTCCTTGTTGCTGATCAATAAGAGCAGGAGCCGGAGTAGAATTTTCACTTCGTTGTGAATCAGGATTTTGTTCACCAACAGCTGTCTGTCACAGTGGCGTATCAAAGGAAAAGGGGATTTGAGGATAAAACTCCCCCCTGCCCCCATAACTCAGAAGTTTTCCTTTTTCTGAACTAAAAAAAAAAAAAAAAAAGGAAAACTTTTGACCTAAAAAAAGTTAAATAGACTAAAACTACATATATTCCCCCAGCTCCCTTAAAATGTAACTCTATTCCTTTTCTATTTTTTTTTCTGGTTACGCCACTGCTTTCAAAATGGCATATACATTAGGGTGGTTAAAAAAAAAACTTTTTTCAACTTGAGTCCAGGACACTCCCTATTTTTTTAGACTTACTAATAGTATTATGCTATAAAATATTTAGCTTCTTACTTGAATTTCAAGACGGTACTCAATGACCCCTTAATTTAACATTAACCATAGCATAGAAAATGCCACAAATTTAGAAACATTTAATTTCCCCAGCTGTTTTTTTTATATACATAATTATTTTATTGCAATGTATATGCATATTGCTAGTGTATATGATAATGTGCAGCGTTTTTCTATTTTCAGTTCAATGTATTTTGCTAACCCCCCTCTCCATAATTATGAAGTTTGGGAGAGGAGGTTGAGCACAGGGGTGGCAAATAGGGGGGGGGGGGGGTCAAGAGGGGGCGGTCGCACCCCCAAATTTTTTGAGCAGAATGATAGAAAATGGGTGAATTTAATTTATGCAAGTCGGAAATAAATGTTCAATAAAAAAAAATCTCTCTGGTTCTCAGTAACTATTTTATGAAACTCGACACATTCCCAGACAAGAAAAAGGGTTTTTCGTTATTTGGATGATGACTTAGAAATTCATGAAGTATTTCCCAGCCTTTTCAGAACATAAAAAGCTGATAGACAACCATGGTTAATTTTAACTAAAGAAGACATTTCCTCATATAGGCTAAATATTTCATACTTGTGTGCCCAGTGTAACGATGGTATGTCCAATAGAAGAAGCCCGTGCAAAGTGGTGTGGCTGCATGATGTTCACAAGAAAATTCCTTGATATTTTACATTCACTTTTACGCTCACTTTTTAAGTGTATATTTATTTAATGAGTGTTCATCGCTTTCTTTTGCTAGAAACACGTTTCAGCTGCTCAATGCGTAATATGCTTTCATAGTGACTTCTTAAAAATGCATGTGCTTATTAAATAAAATAAAAAAAAAGTATCAACAAATGCCTTTTATGGGGCTCTATAATTATGCAATCTCGGAGTGACACAAGATGGTCTTCAAGAGTTAAAACCATAAAAACATTTCTCTATAACTTCAAAGCAGTGATTTGACAACTGGAAGTATTATTGCAAAACGATTCTTTCAATGGTGAAAAAGCTCATGTCCTTTAGCATGTATGTGTTCGTTAGAATTTTTATTCAATTTGTTTGTATTGAGGAAAGTTTTTGAAAAATGCTTTACTCTATCAAAACATCTTCAATCCGCTACCCTTAATTTTCCTACTATTCAAGCCACAGTTCAATCTACAATTGAAACTGAAAATAGATGTATTATTGTATCTCAATCAATCGTGAAACTTTTCAAAAAAATTCTTCCTCCGAGTCAATTAAAAAAAAAAATCCACATGATGATGTGAAGTCAAACATTGGTTTTTTAATATTTTGTATGAAGTAATAGATTCAGTTTCGAATGAAATTAACACAAGATTTGATGATAATTAGTTTTCTGTATGGTTGGCTCTATATATTATCTGGATTGGGTTTTGAAAATGAAAAATAAATTGTTTCAATTATGAGTAGCATTTTTAGCATGAGGCAAGAAATTTACAAGCAATTTACCGAAAGACCGTTATTACATCAAAGAGACTGCCATTTCGTCCTTGTTATGGACTCCTCAGTCTGTAATAGTGAATAACAGAGCAGGAGGAAGATGACATCTCATTGAAGCTGAGGGCGCCGACGAGACTAAATTATTCAAGGAGTAAAGACTAAGTCCCTCACAATTTTTAAAGTTGCCAGGGTGATTTTTAAGAGCAAGACATTTAAAGAGTGTTTTCATATATAACTTTGTTACTTCAAATATTTTTTAACTACTCCAATCAGCTCCTAATAGAGAAAGATTTTTTTTTTATGTCTCAGGAGGTTAGAGAATTATATTTTCGAAGTACAATGAGCAAAACAAAAAAAAAAAAACTTTTCTATTTCGCTGTACTAGCAAAACAGCTCGATACTGGGCACTGATAGATTAGTAACACGATTCCCTACTCTTCCATTTTTCCAAAACTCATGCATTAAAATTTTTCCAAAAGGTATAAAACTTTAGTATCGAGATGTTTTGTATGATAACTTATTAGAAAACGAATCAAAATTTTAATTGTTTCTAAACACTAATTTTTATTCATATTAAACCGATTTTATGAGCACTTCCTGTTAGCTAATGTGTGTTTTGTACCGCACTGTGGTAATACAGTTTAAGAAACTCGACCCCCCAAATTTAATGCTGAAATGCCGCCCCTGGTTGAGCACCCTCTTTCAGTTGAAATAGGAAGCTAAAATTCTTCCAGTATATTACTATCCACAAGTTTAAAAATATTGAGAGGTCTCCTTATGTCTTGGAGAAACCTTTTTTGAATAATCACGATTGCTTATTATTTTCATTTGACTGTTTTTGGCGTGCTATCATTTTATTTTCCCACCGCCACCCTCCGCACCATCACCGTCGACCGGCTCCTCACGATGCTGCTCCTATAGCGAAAGCCGTCTCCAGGTTGCATGCATATCCTACACACACGTGCATACATACACAACTACACGCACACATACCCACACACAAACACATACACACACATACACATGCACACACGCATACATACAGACACCTACACATACACACACACACAAAAACATACACACAACTACCCACACCTTCATGCCTGCACACAGACAGAAACACATATGCCTACATACACATACACCCCTCCACACACACATACACATACCCCCTACACACAAACACACATACCCCCCACACACAAACACACACGCCTACATACACAGACTCGTGTTTGCGAAAAACATAATTTGAATTCAAGATGTCAAAACTCAAATTAATTTTCCTTTTTTACTTCCTTTTACAAAAAAGGAAGTATTGTATTCGCGAAAAAATTTTCACTCAAAAATCGCCCTTAATTTCCATTTTGCTCACCCCCAAATGAATGTTGAGTTTTTTTTTCGATTCGACCACATGCGGAAAAGTGCCTAAGAATGTATAGACACGCGAAATATCCATTCTGACCATCACCGAGGTAATTACAACGACTTTTCTCGTGACGTCTGTATGTATGTGCGTATGTGTGTATGTGCGTATGTGCGTATGTATCTCGCATAACTCAAAAATGGTATGTCCTAGAAAGTTGAAATTTGGTACATAGACTCGTAGTGGGGTCTAGTTGTGCACCTCCTATTTTGGTTGCATTCGGGTGTTTCTAAAGGGGTCTTTTGCACCTTTTTGGGGGGAAATCATTGTTAATTTCGATGCAAACTCAAGTGGTGTTATAATTTGGCGGTCACTTGGCAATATATCGCCAGTCTTTTGGTTGCCAAAATTTGGCGATTTTTTTTTTTTTTTTTAAATTTGCTTTCAATGTGGCCATTGCTAGTGATATTTAAAGAGTTAGAGAGAGAATCCCATTAAAATTGCAATAATAGGGAAATAGCATTAAATTGGTGTAAAAGGAAGTCATGTGATGCACACATCAGCTCGTTTTACTTGTATTTTTGAACCACCCTAATATGCATATTAGGTTATTTTTATCATGTACATTGCTTTTCTCCTGCATTCCGTCTTGGAACTAGCCAGGAAGCGGTTCATTAGCTCATGGACAGCAATAGACTTCCATTTAAAGAGTAGAAAAGAAATAAAATGTGATTTTTTAAATTCTTTTCTATACAATCACGTCTGTTTATTTTGAACCAGCTTATCTTGAAAATAGAGACTAGAAGTATTTCCATATTTGCCTGTCTTCAAAGTGTTATCTCAACGTCTCTTCGTTGTTTATCTTGAAATTTTTTTCCATGTAATCTCTATATCTCGAACACTGTCAATGTTATCATTTTCGGATTTAATCCCCAAAGATCTTGATCCACAGTAAAAAATTAAGACACAACACATTCCTTCTTACATTATTAGTTAAACTGTCCTCTGGTTCTGGGAATACTATGTAGTCCAGGGAAAGCTCTGTAAAAGGATATTTTTTAAAGAAAATCCCTTCATTCGGAAAATGGGGAGAAAGATTAAAAGTATTATGGAAACTGTGGTAGAACTTCGTGGCTTTTCAACACGCTTTTATTAGCTTCAACTGTATGTATGTATGTATGTATCTTGTAACGGAATCTTGCAGCTCAAATTTCGCCCCCTTCG
Organism: Uloborus diversus; assembly: GCF_026930045.1. NCBI lineage: Eukaryota > Metazoa > Arthropoda > Arachnida > Araneae > Uloboridae > Uloborus > Uloborus diversus. The sequence continues at coordinate 67,568,286 of NC_072738.1, forward strand.
TGCAATCGGATTCTTTTGAAATTTGGCACGCGACCTCAGACCCGATAACAATGCAATATTCTATAATCAAATGAATTAATTAACTCTTTTAATTGTTAGTTTCCTCCAATTTTAATCAATATTTTGGCATAAATCCAACAATGTGAAAAAGGAAAAATTTTAAAAATACATTAAAAAATGCTCGCAAAAAATATTTAAAAATATTTACAAAAACCTTTAATTTTTCTGCATCAGACAAAATTTGTTCCAATGTTCCAAGGTAATTAGAACATGAAATATAATTGCTTTTAACTAATTTCATGCCAAAATTTAGATGAGCCTTCAATTGGAAATTCATTGCTGATCAGATCATTGTTGAACAAAACTTTTATTGAACTGCATCTCAAATTTTCAAAATAATATAAATATGATTTCCGCAAACATACATCGATGACTCACAGTAGCTTCCCATCGGGGTGCCCTTGTCTTAACTTTAAGATATTACCTCGCACTCGTTTATAAATAATTTCGTCAATTCTGGATAAATATTTCAACTATATATAAAAATGCATATAAACTGAACATGGACTTGGTATAAATTTCTGTTTATAGATCAGCGTTTTGAAATAGAATTCGAAATGTTTTGCTCGTCTACACTGCCACTCATATTCTGTCATAAACTTTGTCAAACTTAATGAAAGTAAAAAATATTGCAGTACTAAGACTTTTACGAAAAGAAGTAATTGCAATTTTGTCTGATCATTATGTTGCCTCCAACATAAGACTAAAAAACAGAAAAATAAAATAATAGTTTAAAAAACTAAAAATCACGCTTTCGTAGCAAAATGAACTAAAAAGTGAAAAAGAATCTTTGGATGATAGTAGTTGACCAATCACTTAATTTTAATGTAAAACAAAAAAGCGTGGGGGTCTTCTTATCAGTTGTCTTGAATTTCTTCCATTTGTTGTCCAAGCAAAAATGTAAATAGACAGCACCCCACGCTTTTTGTATTAAATTAAAATTAAGTGATTGGTCAACTACTATCACCCAAAGATTATTTTTCACTTTTTAGTTCATTTTGCTGCGAAAGCGTGATTTTTAGTTTTTTAAACTATTATTTTATTTCGCTCAAGTCATGACGTTATTTTGTTGTGTTCTCTGAGTTTTACCGGTTTAGTGTTTAAATCGTTTTAATTAGGGGATAAAATGAACTGTTTGTCAGTTTTGTTTGACATTGTTGAAAGTAAATTTTCGTGCTTAAAGATGCATAAAAAGTTATCGATGTAATCTCTATATTTAGTAAAACATGTAATGACAATACTGTATGCCCATGATTGCTATGGAATTGGCAAAACGACCAGTTAAGACGAGTCTATCTGAATAAGGGGGAAAATAAGTTTTTTAAACTCCGTGTTTCGCTCATTTTAATGAGACTCTGCTTAATTTAGAGACTAACACACATCTGCAAAAGCTGGCATCCCTGAAAACTAATGGATACGTCCATTTCCGCTTCTAAACCGGATGTTTGCTTTTCCATCACATGGGTGGACCAACAGTAAATCATACTGTAAATATCAAACAATATTAATGCAAAAGAAGGTAAGCTCTTTGAATTTTTCTCAATTACACATTTTTATAACGATGTGCATCAAAAGCTCTTTAACTAGAAATTTTGCTCTTTTCCACGACCTTCGATACAAACATGTTTCATTGTATCATGAACTGATTTCGTATTTTTCTTCCACATTACAAGACTCTGACCTTCTGTTCTACCACTGATAAGGAATTTGATATTATGTCAAATATACTGGAGTACTTGAAAATACTATCACAAAACGCTCACTTTTATAAAGTATCCAATTGGTCATTCACGAATATTGCCGCCTTTTTACGCTGCGGGGAAACTGTGGCGTGTGGAGTAGCAAACTTGCCGGCGGAGCAGTGATTGAAGCGATCATTGATTGGCCGGAAATTCTTGCCTAGAATGGGATCTCATTTTGTGAGGGATAGCACGGTGAATGAAATATAGCTCGGCCATTCATGGAAAATACCATTTAGCTTCTCGCAATCGATCGAAGCTCTACCACGTCCATGCCACCGCCTTTTCCATGCATGCCGAATACGAAGCCCATCGGCAGTCATTTTTGTTCACACAATACTCTTCGCTACTACTGCCAGGAATCAACCATAAGTCTCAGAGGGGTATATTAAGGGTATTGTTACTTCGCGGGAAGTCCCAAAAAATGATTGATCAAATTCAAAAAAAAAAAGAAAATGCACTAGATAAAAGTAAAACTAAACGAATATGAATTCAAAACCTAACCCCTTGATTACAAATTAAATCACTTACAGTTGCGACAACTTTTCAGTAGCCTTAATATACAGAGTGGTTTGGAAATAAGGCGTGAAAATTAAGTGAAGCAGGAGCGTGAACAAAAATTTTGGGGCCTGTCATAAATGATTTTCAAAGGGCCCCTCCATATTGTTTACCCCTATGTCTCTACATATCTTTCACCCCTCATTTTAAAAATCTCAGGCTCCCTTCAGGCCCGGTCCTGGTCCAACAGGTGTCCCTCCTACTCCCCACCCCTTTCCTATGCACGCCCCTGACAGAATGTCAAAGTAAATACATCGGAGAAAAACTAAACATTTAGTTATATTTTTGCACATTAACCACTGATTGTTAACATTCTCAAATTTTGGTCCTTCACAGAAACATACGTGTAATGCTACAGTATATTTATTAGTTTTCGATGGCATGCACAGAATGTCTATACCGTTTTCGCCTACCTTCGGAAATCTCAAGATAGCATGGTCTACAGTTGACAGCAGTATGTTCTGGGAAAAGCTACGATCATGTTCTGATATGCTGTATTTAAGATGAAGTAAAGTTCTGGGATTATCACGAGATGTTTCAAATCCTTCTAAAGCTAAAAGTCATATAGATCGAGGTTTTGGTAATCGGAAAGTAATGTATTTCATTCAAAACGGCTTCACACTGTAAAAAAGATTCAGAAACGTTCCTGGAAAATAATAGGCAGCTGATGGTCCCAATTTCTGCCAGTAACATATCTTGAAAAAGCCCGGAAAGTTTTCCGCTAAAATTCAGTAACCTTTCTGAACTTCTCCTGGAAGCTTCCTGAAAAACTCAGAAATCTTCCCGTTTAAAGCCAGTTGTGTCACTGGTAGGTATAATATAATAGCATGGCACCTTCCTGATTTATCAAGAAAGCTCCCAAATCAGTATTGGAAACATGGCCAAAGCTGAGACATAAGAGAGAATCAAGAGTTTAACTCTCCTGCAAAGCTACGCAATCAGTGGACTTATTCACTCCCTTTGGGACCTTAATCAGTCTGGACGGACCGCAATTGAACTGAAGCCGGTACACTTTATAAATACACTCAGTTAATCCTTAAACTGGGAGCTAAAAATGTTCTTCATAACGACGAGAAGTCTGCATTCGTGTAACTTGTAGCAATTCAGGAAACATTTTGACAAAGGTCCTTGATTTTTCCAGGAAGTGGATTAACAGTTGAAATCCCGAAACGTTACACGGAAATAATCAGTAACGCTTCGGAATTTTTTTAGTGCAGCGGAGAAATTTTGAACATTTTTTTCCTCTCTTAAACAAATACCCATGCTCTTATTATTTTGTACACAAAATTTCTTTATTTCTAAACAATAGTTTCGTCGCTATACAACTTTAAAGTAGGGTCGTAAAGACACCCTGTATAATAGTCAATTCACTTTCACGTTCTTTAAAAGAAAAAACAATGAGTTTAAGTTAGTTAAGGTTATATAGCTTCTCTTGCTTCCGTAAATGGCCCATTTTGAGCACACATTTGACTTCACCCACTCCTTTTTAAGTTACGAGCGGGATCACTCCCGAAATTTCGCGCGCTATTTCCCCCCAACCACGCTGCACTTCCGAAGCACGTCGTTCATTCCGCGGAAGCGACAGCGATCAAATATTGGGGCTGCGCAAACACCCACTAAAGAATCTCCCCTTTCACCTAGATTTAATGAGTCGTAAACCCTTGCTCATTCCAGAAGTTACATAAAAGAGCGAATAATAGTCTTTCGAAGAATAAAATCATGCACTTGGAGGCGCATCGAACGTCGACCCATTTGCAGACAACCCCAGGGCTTGAATGTATATTTATACAGGGCAGTGCTTTGTTAAAATCAACATGAGTAAGGATTTAATAGTTTTCATGTAAGATGATAGCTTTATTTTCTCTTTGATTTAGTGAATAGAAAATATAAGTGTCTAAGAGAATTATTTCTGTTAGAACAAAATGAGTAATAACTGTAAATAATCAAAATATCAATTATAATGAGACATATACGACGACAATTCTTCTTATTCTTACTTTATCACAAAAATATTTTTGATCTTTTTTTTCTTTTTTGAGCAATCACGATTGCTTATTGTTTTCACTTGACCGTCCTTGACGTTTCGGTTCCTTTTTCAACCTCACCGTCCTCTGCAGGTGCGGCTCCTCCGGTCCTGAGCAATGTCCCTCGGAATCCGCTTCTCCTGGTCGGTGGTGCATGTCCAACACACACACACGCATACGCGCCAACGTGCATTCACACAGGTCTACGCACACACACTAGCCTACACATACACATACATAACTACACTGTAAAAACGATTCAGAAACGTTCCTGGAAAATAATGGGCAGCTGATGTGCCCAATATCTGCCACTAACATATCTTGCAAATTTCACGAAATTTTTCCGCTAAAATTCAGTAACCTTCCTGATATTATCCTGGAAACCTCCTGAAAAATTCTGAAATCGTCCCGTTTCAAACCAGTCGTGTCCGTAGAAATAATATCTTGGCATCATTCTGATTTACATGGTCAAAGCTATGCCAGAATTGCAAGAAAGTAACGAGAATTTTACTTGCCTGCAAAGCAATGCAGTCCACACTTTTTTGCTCCCTTTGGGAGTTTAATTAGCATGGACGGGCCGTACTTGATGTAAATTCGATACACTTTATAAATATGCTCAATTAATCTTTAAACTGGGAGCTAAAAATATTTTTCACAACAGTGAAAAGTTTGCATTCTTGCGACTTGTAGCAATTCAGGAAACTTTTCGTCAAGAATACTTAATTTTTCCAGGAAGTGTATAAAAACCATTAAAATCCCGAAACGTGACACGGAAATACCCAGTAACGTTTCGGAATTTTTTTACAGTGTATACACACGTAACCGCCCAAGAGGAGAGTCAGGGTTGGGGGGACAGGAGCCGTTTCCAGAAACAATAATTCCAATAGCTACGGTCCTGTCACAGCTCGTGATTGCGAAAAACGTAATTTGAATTCAAAATTTCAGAATTCTATTTTTTTTTTTTTTTTTTGAGGACTTTATTCATTTTATTAACCGACTTCAAAAAGGAGGCGGTTATCAATTCATACCGTATGTATGTTTTTTTTTTTTTTGTTTGTCCACTCATAGCGTCTCACCTAGTGAAGCGATTTTGATGATTCTTTTTTTAATGGATAGAGGATGGCTCAACTTAGGTCCCATTACTTTGTTTGACCATATTTGTTCATTAGAAAAAAAGTTATGGGGAAAAAAACAGTAAATTTTATGCAATTTCCCTATTAAATGATTTTGTAGCGAAGTTCGCGCTTTTCATCCGTGGATAACGGTGGTTCAGTGGTAGAATTCTCGCCTCCCACACGAGCGACCCGGGTTCAAATCCCGACTAGGACAAAGTGAATTTTACTAAAATTTCGTTTCTACTGTTTCCCGTATTTTCTCGAATCTTCTATTAATTTCTGTATCTTTCCAAGTCTGGAAAGTTCCAGCACTTTCTCAAGTTGTATATAAGGAGATGTAACGTTCATTCGTGGTTCTGAATAAAGATCTCGAGTTGAGACTAAAGAGTATTCGCTTCATTTGGCTTTCACATTGTCTTCGCTATCTTCATCTACGCGACAATAGGAAACTCACTGTTATAAAAGTTTGGTGCCATATAACAGTAACATTAATAGTAATTGTAATGATAATTTTGAATGAAGGCTTCTCTGAAGCAAGCATTAAATTTCTTCAAGGGATATTTCGATAATGGGGAATCTGGCGCTGTCGTCTCATTTTTGGCGTAAATAATTTTATTTTAGTAACCCTGCTGATTTATAGTAACCCTATGTGAATTATCAAAATCTTCCTTTCTTCAGTGCTATTGCTCCATAGTAGGAGTAAACCTAACCTGGAAGCGAGGTGATGCAGTGATTAGGATCTGCTTAGCATTCACAATGCTACCATTAGGTTTGACTCAACTACTCTGTAGTATTTTTATCGTTATCATCTATGCCGATAAAAGATGATGGGGGCTAAGTAAGAAAATACAGGATTGCAGTTAGGAAAAACGTAATACTTAAATGGTTATAATTAAATTAACTACGCATGATTTCCAGAGAGGAACAAAGATAAGTTTTTAGTGCCAATCGCTTAAAGTTTAACGCGTGTCAATAGTTTTCTTTTAGTATGGAGCATTTTTAAGAAAAAAAATGTGAAGTTTCGTGATGGTAACTTCTTATTATTTCTGAAATACCTACATTTACACTAAAAAGAATGAAATAAAAAAATTTTGAAAAAAAAAATAGAACCGACTTCAAAATTGCTCTAAAAAGTGAAAAATAATTTTATTCTTTAAACACCATCGATAATGCTTTTAAACATAATTTTTGAAGTTGGCGCAAAAACGATAGATAAAATCATTCACAGCCATAACTCAAATACAACTGTAAATTTAACCAGGACCAGTTTTTTCACTATCACATACATTATGCATTGATGACAGCATATTTGAATACCGATATAAATGTTTCGTTCGTAATTTTGGATGCTTTTCTGAAAAAAAATATGAACGAAGCATGGTTACACTGGATTTTACGTTTTGTTTTTGCGCCAACTTCAAAAATTATGTTTAAAAGCATTATCGATGGTGTTTAAAGAATAAAATTATTTTTCACTTTTTAGAGCAATTTTGAAGTCGGTTCTATTTTTTTTTCAAAATTTTTTTATTAATTTTTCCCTTTCTGTTTTCCATAACGCTTATTTGCTTCATTCAATGACTAGGGAAAAAAAGCCTGCATTACGAAATGTTGCAGGCCTTTAAAAATATACCAACTCATCGAATTCATTTGCAAAGAATTAGCAAGATTAAAGAAACCATTGCTGTAAGTTCTGGGAAAATATGCTGTATAGCGAACAGGTCTTAGCAAAAACCAATTTCTTGAATTAAATAGTACTTATAGTTTTAAAACTTTGAGAAGACTTCTGGACATTTTGTTCAATTATTGCCTATTCTTTTTCTATAATCTGCACTTGTTTCATCCATTGACTAGGGGGGAAAAAGTCTGCGCTACAAAATGCTGCATGCCTTAGAAAATATAAAAAAATCTTTTAATTACATTTACAGAAGCGTTAGCAAGATTGAATCTTCGCAGAGCCATGAACGTCAAATGCGTCTCGATTTTTGAGCTTTTTCCCCTCCATTCAAATCAGTTACTTGTGTGGGTGTGTGTGTAGGCTTTTTTTTTTTTGTCTTTTTGATTTTTATTTCTCTTGTTTCTTTAATTCTTTCTCATTTTACTACTTTTACTTTTCTTCGTAGGGGGATATTTTTTTTCAAATTAAGTAAACAAATAAATAGATAAATGAAATAAAGTAAATCAGCAAATAAACAAAAGTTCCTGACAGTGTATTACAAGTTTTTCTCCTTCTACCATCCTTCAAAATTGTTATGAGTTATCTTTAAAATTATTATAAAAGTTTTTTCCCTGGGTGTTATTCTTTTACATACCTCTACTCACGTAAGATTATGTAATAATTTTTGGGTGCACTGTTGTGTTATTAATAACGCATCCTTTCTTTACTTTTATTCAGATTTTTTTTGTATATTTATTTGGCATGATAAAGATCTCTATAATATTCATTAGACTTTGAATATTCTTGAAAAACTTAAATTCCCAGTGTTGTTTCAAATCGAGCAGAACCCGGGTATCTCCATCTGACGGGTAAGTGGGCATCAAAATTCTCGTGGAAATGACATCCGCCGATAGTGATGCCTCGTGAAAGAATGGATGCAAGATCTTGGGAATACATTGGGTTCGAAAATGTCGAAGAGCTAATACGTAGATTAACTTAGAAAAAATAAACTTCACAAACGTGTTTGAGACTCACAAGCAGACATTTTTCAATGTGAAAAAGGCTTGAACTTTCAGGCGTCAAGTAGCGGTGACAATTAAGTCTTCATTATATAATAAATGCTCAGCACCATTACATTTTTACCATTACGCTCTTTTATATATTCCCTAAAGGCACGCACGCTCCACTTTGAAAAATAACCAATTCAGACTTATAAGGAACCATTTTGTTGTTGTCGTCTACCAGCTAGGCTGACAATCTGGGGTGCGCTGCTTCACTTTTCCAAATGTATCTTTTATCTCTACACACAGCCCACCACTTAACTGTAAGCCTTAAGTTCCACCGTCCGGGGGGGTCCGCGTAGCGGGCCCCCATATGGTGAGAAGTCCTACTTCATCAGTACACACATGACATAAGGAGCCGTTTATAAGGTAGGCAATCATTAACAGCACAACAAAACATTCGCACAAAGAAAGGAAAAAAGACAGAAAGTACACCCATGCTCGAGCCGGGATTAGAACCCGGGACCTTCCTATCGCAATCAGATTTCTTTGACCACTAGACAGGAAGGGCGACCAGGAACCATTTTTCAGTGTGGAAAAGGTTTTAGCTCCCAGAAGCCAAGTAAACGATAGCAGTATGGTCTTCCTTGTGACTAGTGGTCAGCACCCTTGCATTTTTACCATTAGACTCTTTTGTATATTCCCTAGAGGTACGCATATTCCACTTTAAGAAATAGCCGTACTCTTTAAACCCGCATTCGCAGACATCGATTTATCTAAACGACAGTTTTATCTCGTTCTGTCAAAATGAAAGATGAGGGATGGAACGGAGGAAATACATTCGAAAACGGATGACCGTATACGGTTTGTAGAAAAATGAACGAAAATAAGTTTCGTACCATGCAGAGTCTCCAAAAGACAATCGGCAAAAAAAAAAGTTCCGAAAGATTGAAAAGTAGCATTCCATTTGGCTTTCGTAGAGGAAACAGACTTTTGACGAAGAATATTGCAGACGTGACTTTTATTTAATTTTCTTGGTGGCTGTTTTCCCGATCACGAAGAAAGGATAACTTTATTAAAAGACTTTTTTTTCGGGAGTGCGGAGTCAATTTTCTTCCAGGAAAAAATCGAAGAACTTCAAAACACGGGAGGATTCCATCCGCTCCATTTTTATGCACAAAATGGGAATTTACTCGTGATAAGTATTTTGTATTGGGACAAAAAAAAAAAAAAAGGATACAAGTTTTCAAAATTAAAATACAAAAACGAGAATATGTCTAAACATGCCACCAACCACCAAGATACAGTATGAGCAGAAGTTTTAAATGACAGAATAAAATTAGAATTGTTTTATGCAGGAATGTGCACAGGCATTTTGGGGCTGGTCATAAATGACTTTTACGGGACCCTCTCCTCCTTATTTACCCTTACGTTCCTACATATATTTTACCGTTCATTTTAAAGATCTAGGACACCCTTCAGGCCCACGCCCGGGGCCAACGAGTGTCAATCCCCCCCCCCCCCCCCCCACTTCCGTGCACGCCCCTGATTTTACGTTTTAAAGCTAAAATTTATGCAAAATATGATCCTTTTAACTCAATACAACGTTTGAAACACGCTATGAATTATTTATTGATAGACTTTTAATTTGGTTTCAGGAATGCTCTTCAGCACCTGTGACGAGCTGCGCGTGAGTGCTGAACATCATGATAGAAAGCTCTTTTTCATTGTAGTTTTTATATTCGTGAGCAGAAAATTTATTTTTGTTCTTGATCACCTTCCGTATCCGCCTGATTATTTTCTGCTTCGTGACTATTTTCTGCTTCTGAAATAGAAGACTGACACAAATGGATTATAAGAATTTTACCACGATGTTCCAGCCATTCAAGTAGCCGTAATGCAGGCGCTAAAGAACATTTTAAAAACAGAATTAAAAACTTTGTGGATAAATTGGTTGATCGTTCCAAACGTTGCATTATATTGAGTCAAATGGATCCGATTTTGAATAATATTAGCTTTAAAAAGTATTAACAAGCTAGTTTTACTCTATCGCTGAAACGTTTCGTCATTTTTAGATCACACTTTGAACATAAGAAAAATTAAAACTTGTATTTGGTTTTCTTAGAATATAATACACATATCTATAAATTCAAACATTTATTGAACATTAAACAAGTTTTCATTAAATGTACAGTGCGTGCAAAAGCCCCAGCGTTCCCCATGGCCGCACACCAATCCAGAGAATTTAAAAAGAGAGAGCAGTCAGCAGTTTCTCGCTGCAGACTGTGGCATACAAGTTAGAAGTTTTCTGCATTTGAGGTTAATGCCGATTTGGCAAAAGACAAACAATGGGGTACTTTCCAAAATTTTAAAAGTATTTTTTTCTGAAACAACATGCTTAAAAACATAGGATCTGACCATTTTTTAAATAATTTATTTAAGTTTAATATTTTTAAAAAAATTACTTAAATCGGCGCGCTTTTAATGTTTATGCTTCTGTCCGATGACATCACAAATGATGAAATGCCATTCTGTGTTGCCATTCACAGAACAAAATATTTAATTCGCATCTTTACTCACGTGTATTGGCAACGATATGGTTGGTAGAAAGCTTAGAACGCAATTTTAATTCGCTTCTTGATTATCATAACGTGGAATCGCGGTAGAAAGATGCGGCAAAGTGCATCATTTGTGACGTCATTAAGACCACGCCTTGTTTCAAAAATCGGACATTTTGCAAAAATAAATTAAAAAATAACTGTTGGAAAAATGAAAGTATTTTCTGGGTCCATGTTATTATTATTATTATTATTTATTTATTTTTTTTTTATTTATTTATTTTTTTTTTTGCCTATTCTATAAAGTTCAGTGACAAAAAGTACTACTTTTGGCTGAAGGAAAAACCCTATTAGGATTTCCAGACTAGCGCACAAAGCCGAATAAATAATTTTTTCCAATTGTAAATCCGTCCCACCAAAGACAAATTCCTGATGTGATATAGAGTGTCTGGTGCGAAATTGACTATAGTATTTTTAAAAATATATACATCTCATAACTATGAAAGCTGCATGCGTCAAGTGTATTAACGCTGCGTTAAAAAGTTTATCAGATACATCTTAAATCAATATAAGCTGCACGCGTCAAGCGTATTAATGCTGCGCTAAAATGTTTCTAAGATAAATCTCAAATCTATCTAAGCTGCACGCTTCAAGCGTATTAACGCTGCGCTAAAAAGTTTCTAAGATACATCTCATAAGTATAAAAGTTGCATGTTTCAAGTGTATTAACGATGCGTTAAAAAGCTTCTAAGATACAATTCATAAATATGAAAGCAGCAAACATCAAGTGTATTAACGCTGCATTAAAAAGTTTACAAGATACATCTCATAAGTATGAAAACTGCATGCATCAAGTGTATTAACGCTGAGACAAAAAGTTTATAAGATAAGAATCGAAGTTTTAGAAAGGTGAATAACGTGTAAATCTGAAACAGCTTTTCTAAATACAGTCGAGCCCGCTCATTGGATATCGGTTAAAAGAATTTCCCACACAATATAATAAGTTTTCAATTTACCAAACCGTTGTATTTTGTCATTTTGATCCCAGATAAGAGAATATGCCGCTTATTAGAGTAATTTTTTGTTGTAAATTGGCCAATTCGTTAAGCAGGTTCTACTGCACCCTTTCTTTATTACACTGTAAAAAAATTCCGAAACGTCACTGTGTATTTCCGTATAACGTTTCGGGATTTCAATGGTTTTTATTTACTTCCTGGAAAAATCAAGTATCATTGTCAAAAAGTCTCTTGAATTGCTACAAGTTAACCGGATAAAGACTTTACTCTGTTGTGAAAAATATTTTTAGCTCCCAGTTTAAAGATTAACTGAGAGTATTTATAAAGTGCATCGGCTTCAGTTTGACTAGGCTCGTCCAGACTGATTAAGCTGTCAAAGGGAGCGAATAAGTCTGTGGGCTACGCAGCTTTGAAAGAATTACAATCAAGTGAAATGCTTGATACTTACTTGCAGTTCTGGCTTAGCTTTGGCCATGTTTGCGATATTGCTTTTGGAACTTCCTTGATAAATTGGGAATGTTCCAAGCTGTTATATCATACCTACCTAAAATTATTTTTAAGTTCCAGAGACACGGCTGGCTTTAAACGGGAAGATTTCTGGATTTTTCAGGATAATTTCAGGAAGGTAACTAAATTTTGGCAGAAAACTTTCCTGGTTTTTGCGAGACATGTTACTGGCAGAAATTGGGCACATCAGCTGCCTATTATTTTTTAAGAATGTTTCTGAATCTTTTTTACAGTGTAAATGAAAGAATTTTAAACAATCCGCATTTTTGTTTAATTCTACGTCTTTAATTTCAGCAATTCTTCTGAATTATCAATTTCTTCGAAGATAGTATTTACTTAGCATATTTCTAAAGGACATAATTTTACCTTTGTATTTATTGTATCGTTAATTTTAAAGTGTTTGTTTTATCATTAATTTTTAAATTTCTTTCTATCCATACTGGTCATAATACAAGACTACACTTTTTTGCCAATCACTAATGTCAATCTTTTCCCGGAATCAATACTTTCTTTAAACAAAAATATCAAGAGCACCAAATAAAAATCCAAACATTTCTTCGCCAGAAAAAAATCCCGTTCGAATATAAAATTTCAAAATGAAAGTCAAAGTAACATCCTTTTTCGAGAAAGAAAGAGCGGGAGTCTGGGTAGAGGAGTAAAGAGGAATACACAGTTCACTTCAAAGAGAAATCCAGTTATCGAAGCCTAGTGTTAACAGGAAAACTTGATTTCGAACTCTTCCCCCTGGTGACATCTGGTAGTTATTGGGAACTCAATTAAAAGGGTCTTTTCAGAAGAAGGAAAAAATATATTGCTTAGGGCTACATTAAATTCGGCGAAGCATTGTCATGGAATGTGTGTGAAAAGGTTCAAATTCAGCAAAATTCTCGCAACTGCAAGTATAACAGACCTTGGATGAATTAACTAGACGGAAGCAGTTGTTGAGCCACGGAGTAATGTGAAAGTAAAACAATTCGCTATCGTTTTCAAAAATATGTTTAGCAAAAGATGCATTTAGGAAAGGGTTTGTATTTTAGCTAGCAAAGAGAAAACCATTATTTGCAAAAGTCAGGGTATAAAACTTTTTAAAATATGAGACCTGTCGTAAATAAACGTATGGAAAAAAGTAGAGATTTAAAGCAATCTCTTATATTAATATTAATGTTATAGACATATCTACTGGTTAAAATTATCTTTGTTAATAGCTTATAGATTTATAAATTATTTGATAGTACTTGTGAATATATTTACTTTATTTTTAGCTTTTTTTCCTCCTGGTCTTTGCGTTCTTTAAATTCACGTTACTGTTCTTACGGTATCACTTCCAGTATTTTCACTGTAAGAACGATTCAGAAACGTTCCTGGAAAATAATGGGCAGCTGATATGCCCAATTTCTTCCAGTAACATATCTTGGAAAAACCAGAAACGCTTTCCGCTAAAAGTTAGTAACCTTTCTGAAATTAACCTTGAAACTTTTTAAAGACGTGCGAAATCTGCCCTGTTAAAGCCAGTCATGTCTCCGGAACCCTCTAGAAGAATTAAGTTGGTTTAGTGTAATTGATTAGAACCTTCCTAATTTACCACGAAGGCTCCATGAAAATCAGAGCAACCACGGCTATGTAAGAAGGAACCAAGCATATCTCTTACCTGCAATTCCTGCCTTGCAAAGCCGAAGCGATCCATTGACATTTTCGCTCTCATTGTTACCTGCAATTCCTGCCTTGCAAAGCCGAAGCGATCCATTGACATTTTCGCTCTCATTGGGAGCTTAGTCAATCCGGACAGGCCGTAAGCATCCTTAGGTCGATACACTTAATAAACACGCTCATTCAATCTTTAAACTGGTTGCTAAAAGTATTTTCGACAACAGTGAAAAGTCTGCGCGCGTGCAACTTGTAGCGATTCAGGAAAGTTTTTTGTGATGATACTTGTTTTTACGGGGAAATAGGTGAAAACGTGTGAAATCCCGAGACGTTCCACGGAAATAACCAGTAACGTTTCGGAATTTTTTTACAGTGTTTAATAAGCTGTAACTTCGTTTTTAGTTATCGTAGAAACAAAAATGAAACTTTTTGGAGTCCCGAAATTCTATTCGTATAAAAATTAAATAAGAGAAAACGATTTTGACAAAAAACATCAACTTAGAGCAGCCAGACCCATTAAAAATATTGCATTCAGTGCCTTTTTTGCAAGCGACAATTCTTGAACTCTTTTTTGTTTTTTTGTTTTTTGGACAAAAATTAACTACCGTCATCTACTAAGTTTAGTAACATTTGATTTCACTATTCTCTTTTGAAGACTTTTCAAGATAGAATTTTAATACACACTCAAGTCAGGAGTCTCGTTAGATTTCCTATGCGAATTGCGTTCGTGCCTCGGGGACAAAACCAATACTTTATTTCCACTAATCCCAAGGTATTGCATTCAGATTTTTCGTTCGGAAGTTAAGCAGTTGATAACCCTAAAAAGAAATGACACAACTTTTCTCGGGATTTTTGTCGGTAGCAAGGAGTAGCTGTCTAATCCTCCGGCTGGAGGATTAGGCGTAAAACGTACAGGGCTTCAGAATCCTGACGAACGGAAGGTTCAAAATATTCACCAGTCGTCGAACCGAAATAGCAGAAGAATAAATAAAAATCCGATCGATTCCGAGCGAAGTCCCTCCGAAGATCCCTTAAATCCGTTCCTTCCCTGGGGCCGTTTTTTTGAAATTCCGTAATTCGGATTTTTTTTCTACCTATATTCGTTGGTGAGAGATTACTGGTGGCTTCGCTCGACGCTTTTTCGACTGAAACGAATTCATCTGCGGTTCTTCTGGAAGAACACCCATCGTTTAGTACTAAAAACGATTCAGCCTAAGTTGACTCCTAACAATTGTCGAATTAACAAAGTGCTGATAATGTTGTAACTTCAGAAAGATTTTTTCTTCAATTTCTAGTTTTCACCTTTATTTATTTCAGAAGGTAGATCATAGCGAACGTTCATTAAAGTACCAATGAATAATGTCAACAGAATAATTTGTAACTTTTATAGAATTTAAACTGTATGGCCTAGAATAACTACAAACAGTTTAATAGATGGTAAGGCAATTGTTTAACTTTTCCTACGTACAGACTGAGTGTGCGCATGTATGCTTATTTAAATTATCAAGATATTAACAATTTTGGAGATAGGGCCGCACCAATACATTGTTAAACTTCATAGATAGTCTGCGTATGTTCGGGATGGCCGAAAAAATAAGATAATTATGCATAAAAAATACGTTCCCAAGAATTCCCAAAAGATAACTTTTTACGTTATATGATATTCTTGTAGACTTTTTCATTTTTCAACTTATAAACAGAACATAAAAGAGACAAAATGAATTTGCGTAATGTAGAACTAATTTTAACAAAAAGCTCTGAAACTCTTTTATAGCTAGAACTCTGAGTGAGAGTGAATAGTAAGCAGATATGAGTGAAATACATACCTACATATATATGCATATACATATATATATGTATACATTATATATATTGACTGGGCGTAGATAAGTTCGTTGGAGCACTTGCGCCACCAATCCCAATAGAGCAGAAAACGTTTGTTTCCTTGAAGAACTCATACAAAACACTGCAGATTATTTCTCTTGGTTGCTTCCAATTGTTTCAGTATTCAATCGGGAGAAATTGAATCAAAAATGAAAAATGGTCGATGAGAAATATTGTTCTTTTTTTTTTTAAACTTCTCCCCTCAAAAATGGGAGAGATTCCTTTTTTTTCCTCCAATCTCCAAGACAGAAAGGCTACTGTCGCAACACTTATGTTACGACTTGTTGCGTGTTTTCTTACAAGTCCAATAACTTCAACCAATTTCATTTTTTCCATTTTATTCACAATCACAACACTACTACAAACAATACTACTAACACATATATACAACTATTTACAAATGTTGGGTTTAGTTTCCATAATTCCACTCGGATCCTTATTTGATCCGAGCCAACACATACGCGTCTTAACTACACGCAGTGTCCGTTTCATCTGATTGGAATTCCCCTTCGGATAGGGAAGATGCCCTTCAAATCCCCTGCGTAGGGATTATCCCTTTTCCTGTGGCTTAAGTTGCCACATCCTCCCGCCCCGAAATGAGGAATCCAGCCATTAAACAATACATGACGTATTTAAAATTTCAAAACCTTGAACATAAATTTCACAAATTAAATCACTTAATATCTATTACCATTTTGAAAATACAACACTAACTATTTAACATTAAACTATCATTTACTAAACAACAACAATATTAAATTTAACACAACCACACAACCATTTACTCACAATGTATTCATTCATTGGCTTCGATTTCCAAATTATACAACAGTTGAATTGGGCGTCTGATTATCCCAGAAGATGTTTTTAAAGTCACTGATCTTACCTTCTTGTCACGCACCTTGTGAACTTCAATGACTCTTCCAAGCTTCCATAACTGCCTGGGTGTTTTCTCTTCCCCTATTAACACTACATCATCAATATTAAATTCAGTTTTAACATTTATTGGTTTACAAACATTTGCACCCCTTAACTGAAGAAGATATTCCCTTTGAAATCTTTTCCAAAAGTTATTTAGTATTTTTTCTTTATATAGAAATCTTTTGATTAGCTCTTTTTTACCTTTAACTAATTCAAATTTTGCATTGCCGGACCAATCTGGCAATGCAGTCAATCTTCTTCCAGTTAAGAAGTTAGCAGGAGTGAGAGGGAATGGTTCATGAGGTTCGTTATAAACATATGTTAATGGTCTCGAATTAATTATAGATTCGATTTCTGCTAAAATAGTTTGCAATTCCTCGAATGAAACCAACGCTCTTCCCAAAATTTTTCTCAACGTGATCTTAGTGATACGAACCATTCTCTCCCAGTATCCTCCCCACCATGCAGCCCGTTCAACTATATATTGCCATGCGATTCCCTTTTTTCCAAAATAATTTTGCACCATAGGATCAGTAATGTTCGAATACAGTTTTTTCAGTTCTATTTCTGCACTCTTGAAAGTTAGTGCATTGTCCGAGTTCACAATTCTACATACACCTCTTCGGGATATGAACCGTCTGAATGCGAGTAGAAAATGTTCCGTGCTTAAGCTAGACACTACTTCTAGGTGTATTGCTCGCGTAACAGCGCACGTGAATAAGGCAATGTAATTTTTATCATGGTCCTTTGTATACAGTGGTCCCGCGAAATCTATTCCCACGATTTCGAAGGCATTTGAGGCAATTGTTCGATTAAGTGGCAATGGAGCTGTTACCTGGTTACCTGGCTTGACTTTAAACCGTTTACACTTCATGCATTTATTCAAGGTTGATTTCACAGCTTGCCTTCCACGTAAAATCCAGAATCGCTCTCTTATCTGTGTGAGCGTATCTGAAACACCAGAGTGAAACAAGTTTTTGTGCTCATTAAATATCAAAAGTTCCGTAAATTTGGTTTTGTTGGGAATAATTATGGGATGTCTTGACTGAAAATCAATGTCCGAGTTCTGAAGCCTACCTCTGACAGCGATTAAATCATCTGACGTCAAAATCGGATTAAAACTATATAGCTTAGAACTAGGACTAATCGGTTCTTTATTCTTTAGCTGAGAATATTCTTTCTCAAATTCACTTTGCTGAACAGTTCGAATCCAATACCTTTCTGCGTCCGTCATTTCGTTGGCCGTAATACTTCCCGTTTTCATTTCGTTAGTAGCTCTACAGTTTTTGATGAATCTCATGACGTAACTTGTTATTCTTAATACTTTATTTAAGTCACTGTAATTTTCCAGATTCAGCAAAGGTTGAGAGGATTCAATGTTCGTTTGTAAGGTTACAACGCTTCGCTTCCTCTCTTCAGCACAATGAACATCAATGTCAACATTAGCACTTTCCATGTTACATGACATGTCTAGCTCATTGAGCCAAGCCGGTCCATAGAACCACACTTTATCATTGACTAAGGCTTGAACTCTGATTCCTCTCGTAAGTTTGTCAGATGGATTATCTTTTCCGTTGCAAAAAAACCAATTCGATGGATTTGTTTTCGTTTGAATCTCCTTTACACGGTTTCTAACAAACTGCTTCCACTCATCAGCATTTCCCTTGATCCAATGGAGACATATCTGCGAATCAGTCCAATAGAAAATTTTCTGTTTCTCTAGCTTGCGGAACGTATCTTGCAAGTAAGATCCCAACCTTGAAGAAATTAATGCACCCATTAATTCCAATCGTGGGAGAGTCAACCCTTTTAATGGGGCTACTCGAGATTTCGCTATCATAAATTTTGTTAAATATCCATCCCCGTGTTTCATTCGAAAGTAAGCCACGCATCCATAGCACTTTGGACTTGCGTCTGAAAATATATGAACTTCTGATGCTCCCCACTCAAAATCAGTGAAATATAACCTGGGAATTTTTATGTTTTCTATTTCGTCTATTTCACTTAGCCATTCCATAAACGTACACTTTATTTCAAAAGGAACGCTTTCATCCCATGATATACCACTTTCCCATATCGCTTGCAATAACAGCTTTATTCGTACTGTAAACGGATTCAACATGCCTATAGGATCAAAAAGCATACCACATGCTGCTAAAATGACTCGTTTTGTTATCCGTTTAGTGTCTTTAAATTTCTCAAATTGATGAATGTCTAATTTCAAATTATCTTCTATGTTGTCCCATATTAGACCCAGAATTTTAAGAGGTACTCCTCGTTCTTCGGAAGTATTTCGAAAGTCTATGTGGTCGTTTTTCCACGCTTCATTGAGAATTGACGAATTGGAAACCCATCTTCGTAAGTTCATGCTAGCTTGGCTTAGCATAAATATCATATCTTTACTTAATTTCAAAGCATCCTCTGGGTCTGAAGATCCGTTGATGAGCTCGTCTACGTAAAGATTGCGGAGCATCTCACACGCGCGTGGGTACTCTTCTTCATATTTACGCAAGTGCAGCCGCAAAATTCCTGCCAACAAAAATGAACTGCACTTTACGCCAAAGGTTACTCTTGCATACTTCAGAAACTCAATATTACTAGGGCTGAGATCGAGGATAGGACCATTTTTCTTTACCCATAAAAACTTTAAGAACTCCCTATCTTCCTCAGCTATTCCTATCTCTAAAAACGCGCGCTGAATGTCCGCACAAAATGCTATCTTGTGTAATCTAAATCTTAATATAATACTAAGCAAATCGGGATTTAAATCCGGCCCGCTTTCTAGACAATCATTCAACGATAATTCTCCCTTGCGTTTAGACGAAGCGTCAAATACTATCCTAACCTTCGAAGTATCCTTCTGTCCGCGTACTACTGCGTGATGCGGAAGAAAATATCCTGTGCTTGTACTTTGATCTAAGTTCTTTTCTACGCGTTCAACGATACCGTCCCTTATGTGTTCTTCAATAATTTCATTGTACCTGGAACACAGTTCCTTATTTTTTCTTAATGTGTTTCCTAAACTAAAGAAACGACGTTTAGCAATTTCAAAATTACTGCTTAATTGTGTACAGTTCCCTTTCCATAACAGCCGAGTTTCATATCTTTTGTTTGTATAAGTCGTGTTTCGCTCAAATGATTCTAAAACGTCTTTATCCGACAGACTTGCCTCCTTTTCCATATTTATCCCAATTGCTTCCATTGACCATAATTTTTCAATTCTATCACTATCCAACTCATCATTTTTCGCGAATAAATGATTCACCATTGGTATCTGACGATTTGATTCCTCATCTTTTCCCTGAAGCAAAAATCCAAAAATGCTATCAACCGCAATCAACCTCCTACTAATTCTTATGTTCCTTTCCCCCAAAATTTCAGCGATGTAATCCGAAGCGATCAAAACATGAATTTTGTCATTTGGATAACTACTAATATCCGCTAACTCAATGCCTTTTGTCAAAGCGGTGTTCTTTGCCCATTGAGAAGGAATTTTAATATGTGCTAATGTAATGCAATCAATCACTACTGCTCTGATTTTTATTTTCCGATTATTATCCTTCGCGTTTCTCAAAGTTACTTCCACAATATCATAACTGCGCGTTTTCGAGTTTTCATTTCCAAATGTGTGAATGCTTAACGATTCTTTATTTACCGCCTTTAAACCCAATGCCCTCGTAACTTCACTCAAGATGAAGGACATATTAGCACCCGAGTCCGCCATACATCGTAATAAATGACTATTAGTTCCTGGTTCTGTTTTAACCATAGCCGAAAAGGTCTGCAACAAGATCGAATTGCTAGTCTTTTTTATTTCGTTTTTACTAGGCGAGAATGATACCATTGAGGCAATGTGGTTTTCCCCCTGTCCCTCTTGATGCGGCGGTACTTCTCCCGTTGACTGGGGTGATTTATCTATTATTCCATTCTGCTTCTCGCAGATGAGAGAGTTATGGTAAAAGGAATTACAGTGCTTACACTTCAGAAATTTACGATCGCAGAATCTTCTCAAGTGATTTTGAAAACAGATAAAACATAGACCCTTAGTCATTAATGCCTTTTTCTTCTCACTAACACCTAATGCGCAATCATGATTCATATGATTTTGAAGGCAGAATATACATTTCTGACTACACAAGTACCGATTAAACGATGATGAATTAAAGTTCCGTCTCTGATTGAAACTACCCCTGGTATCATGTTCGAATTTCCGAGGCCAAGGCTGATTATCATTAACATGAGTAGCTAAAACTTCAGCAGTAGATTTATGGGTAGAATATTCATTTCGTTTCGAATTCGAATAAAATGTCTTATTCGGAGAGCCTGTGTCGTTAATTTTGTTCTGTGATGGATATTCCTTCATATTGGCATTTTTTGGATTAGCTAATATTAGCGCAGTTTCCCTACATTCTACTTCCATTCTTATAAATTCCACTAAATCCGTAATGTCAAATAATTCGTTTGTTTTGCGAGTCCTATTGTAACTTAAATTTAATTCTTCTGGCAATTTCTGCAGAATTACTGGACATAATAAATTCCCGTACGTTCCTGTAGCAACGCCTAACGATTTTAGTGATCTTATTTGCACTTCTATTGCGTCATACATTTTTCGCAACCCTATTACATTAGCACATGATTTAACTGAATCTACAAGCAAAAGCTTATGCATATGAGATGACATTATTATGTCTGAGCGCCCAAACCGTTCCTTTAACAAGTTTATTGATTCATCGTAGTTTTGATCTGTCAGAGAAAAGCCTGATACCGCACTACGCGCAACACCTCCCAAATACGATTTAAGATACGTAAATTTTTCCACCTTTGACAATGCGTCGTT
Organism: Uloborus diversus; assembly: GCF_026930045.1. Taxonomy (NCBI): domain Eukaryota; kingdom Metazoa; phylum Arthropoda; class Arachnida; order Araneae; family Uloboridae; genus Uloborus; species Uloborus diversus. The sequence continues at coordinate 67,589,804 of NC_072738.1, forward strand.
ATTATGAACCGCGACTTCAAAAGAATTCCAAAAATCTAGGAAATAACTACAATCTCCATAAAATGTTCGGATATTTAATTTCGGAAGTTTAACTACGTTTCTGGTTTCACTTCTGAACGACACATTATTAAGTGCCGCAGCCGCCGTTTGAACATTTTCCCCCGCATCAACAGTTACCTGTTCAATCCTCCTATTCATCTGAATTCCCACTCCCGCTCGTGGTCTATCACATAAAATGTCCAAGTGCCTTTCAATTTTAGATTTCATTTCGTTTACTTTATCTTTATATTCTTCACTCGTCTCTATATCTGCTAGCATATCCTCAATTTCAATTTTTGATTGTATTTCTTCATCACGAGTAATTACAGCTTTTAATTTTTCTAAGAGCTGAGATTTTAGGCTCAAAAGCTCATCAATCTTATCTTCCTTCGAATAATCATCCGAAGTGATTTCTAATTCTAATGTGGTCTCTATTTTTGACAAATGTTTTGTTAAGGAAATTCTTAGCCCTTTACGGAGCTCTTTTAATCTAGCAAGATCCATGATAAATTTAAACAATATTAGCAATTTAAATTGGGAAAAAATGGGCCTACCTCAATCTCAGCGTATTCGTGTATCCAACTCGAATTTGTGGGAATCCAATTCTAAGTTTTGTCCTTTTATGTCCAAAATTACTTATATAATCACGTCCGGGTCACCATAATTTTGTCGCAACACTTATGTTACGACTTGTTGCGTGTTTTCTTACAAGTCCAATAACTTCAACCAATTTCATTTTTTCCATTTTATTCACAATCACAACACTACTACAAACAATACTACTAACACATATATACAACTATTTACAAATGTTGGGTTTAGTTTCCATAATTCCACTCGGATCCTTATTTGATCCGAGCCAACACATACGCGTCTTAACTACACGCAGTGTCCGTTTCATCTGATTGGAATTCCCCTTCGGATAGGGAAGATGCCCTTCAAATCCCCTGCGTAGGGATTATCCCTTTTCCTGTGGCTTAAGTTGCCACAGCTACAATGCAAAATGCTTCTATATTTTTTTGTAGGCTTAGAAAAACCGTTAGCTGAGTTAGTTGGTGATAGGGTCAAATATGAATTGCTATTTAAGGTGTAAAATCATGTAATTTGAACCGATTCCAATATTTATTTTCTTCAGCATTTAAAAAATATTAAGTTAGAAATGGCAGTAAAGTTTTATCATAAATTCGCTTAGTCATATTGCGAGACATTTTTTTTTCTCTGCAAAAGAAAAAGTAAACAGCAATTGTTTTTATGAAGCGGGAAAAAAAAACAGGGGTAAATCACATTCACTTGCTTTAAAATTTCTAAAATGCATCTTGCTCCAAAGTTTTGGAAATCATCCCAACAAAAAATCATATAATATGTTATGGCGTTTGAAACGCCATAACATTACGTAGTCTAAAACAGCAATACCGTTTCTAGATGAAGTTAATTTTCCGATTTTCGAAGTTCAGTGCAGTATGTGGAAAAGCTGTCTTCCTGGATTTTGGAATTCCATGGATGGATGAACTAAATTTTCATATTTTACATGTTTAAGGCAAGATATTTCATACCAAAAAAATCGATTAGGATCTGATTCTGCAATAACCTCACTCCCACACTGTAAAAAAAAAATCCGAAACGTTACTGGTTATTTCCGTGGAACGTCTCGGGTTTTCACACGTTTTCACCTATTTCCCCGTAAAAACAAATATCTTCACAAAAGAGTTTCCTAAATCGCTACAAGTTGCACACGTGCAGACTTTTAACTGTCGTGGAAAATATTTTTAGCAACCAGTTTAAGGATTGAATGAGCGTGTTTATTAAGTGTATCGGCCTAAATTTCTTTACGGCTTGTCCAGATTGACTAAGCTCCCAATGAGAGTGAAAAAGTCAATGGATAGACACAGCTTTGCTAAGGCAGTAATTACAGGCAAGAGATAGGCTTGGTTTCTCCTTGCATAACTGTGGTCATTCTGATTTTTATAGAGCCTTCTTGGTAAATCAGGAAGGTTGTAATCAATTACGCTAAAATTACCTAATTTTTCTAGAAGGTTCTAGAGACATGACTCGCTTTAATAGGGAAGATTTCGCACTGCCTCAGAAAGTTTCAAGGTTAATTTCAGAAAGGTTACTGAATTTAAGCGGTAAACGTTCCTAGTTTTTCCAAGATATGTTACTAGAAGAAATTAGGCACATCAGCTGCCTATTACTTTCCAGTAACGTTTCTGAATCGTTTTTACAGTGCACGTTCTCGTTTCTGAAAACAGCCTGAAACACCAGTAGCCATGGACTGGTATCTTTACCATTGGACCAATCAGTAACCAAAGGCGCATTGCTAAGTGGTGGGGTGATGCGGAGAAAAGTGGATAAATTAGTGCGCAGTCCTTTCATAAACAGCGCATACAAACCAGTGCGTACTGAACGAAAAGGATGGATTAACCTTCTGATAGACATACCAGCTCACTCCTCTAGAAATTGAACACTGGAACGTCTGGTGCCGAGCAAATGTGTTTGGACAATTAGTTAGGATTTTGTGTAATTCGGAGTAAATATCGGTCATATGTCGTTCGTAAATCCTTCGTACCGAACATTCTTTTTTTCTCTGTTTAGAGGAACATCTGATTCTGAGGCGGAAACCTTTTTGTATAGTTTTTCACATACTAATTGACATTCTGTTAAAACATGCAATATACCAACAGCCCGGTTATGCCATCCAGAGAAAACAGTTTCGTCCTTGTTATGGACCCATTATTCTGGAGTAGCCAATAACCGAACTCGATACAACACTGTAAAAACGATTCAGAAACTTTCCTGGAAAATAATAGGCAGCTGATGTGCCCAATTTCAGTCAGTAACATGTCTTACAAAAACCAGGAACGTTTTCTGACAAAAGTCAGCAACCTTTCTGAAATATTAAGAAATCTCCCCTATTATAACCAGTCGTGAACCTTCTAGAAAAATTAAATAGGTTTAACTTAATTGATTAGAACCTACCTGATTTACCAAGAAGGCTCCAAAAATAGTCGCGCAACCCCGGCCAAGCTACGTGAAAATTGCAAGCAAGAACCAAGCATATTCCTTGCCTGCAATTCCTGCCTCGCAAAGCTGTAGCTATCCAGTGACTTATTTGCTCCCATTGGAAGCTTAGTCAATCCGGATGGGCCATATAAAATCTAAAGCCGATACACTTAATAAACACGCTCCGTCAATAGTTAAACTGGTAGCAAAAAATATTTTTCACACAAGTGCAAGGTCTGCATTCGTGCATTTTTCGGGAATTCAGGAAACTTTTTTGCGAAGATACTTGATTTTTTGGGGAAATAGGTGAAAACCTCTAAAATCACGAAACGTTCCACGGAAATAACCAGTAACGTTTCGGAATTTTTTTACAGTGAAGTGTCATCTCATTGAAGCTGAGAGCTGGTTAAATTCAGCTCAACAATGTGCAGTTTCTAAATAGAATAAGCGGGCTGTCGGTATATTGCATACAGCTCTGCCCAAGTCCTGACTTAAGGGTGGTAACTTCTTGCTAAATTTCTTTTTATTGTTTGAGGTTATGCTCATAGTGTTCAGACCGACTAAATTTTTCCGCATAACACAACCTATTGCTACTAACAAGCCAAAAGAGATGGATGTTCCATTCAAAAAGTCAAACATTGAAATTAAAGTAGGGATATCTGGCAAGAGTGGTTAAAGAGAGAAATTTTCTTTGCAGTTAATTTTAGCAACACACCTGGAAAGCGCAATCTGCCTCTTTCAACCCCACATCCATATCAGATGGAAGAATCCAAAGACATAGACTTCTAAAATTCAGTAGTGTTAACGCTTTTTCAACAGGAATTTCAAATGAAGATATTCCTGTTACAGATGACAGAAGCAGACTTTATTCAACTCAAAACAGAAAGAAGCCAGAATGACTGTTTTACAATCAACTTTTTTATTTTTAACGGAAAATCCAAAACTTTAAAGTTAAACCACACACACACAATATATAAAATAGCTTAGCATCTTTAAAACAAAAAGAATTGTAATTATATTACATTGATGATTGAGTTCCAGCTTTTGTATACAACTCAAGTTATAACATGAAACGGAAAATAACAGTAATATGGCGCTTTTCATAATTGTAACAATAAAAATTATTATTAAAAACAAATTTAAACTTGAATCATTAATATTAATGCTAGCTCATGTTTTGCTACTTTAATAAGTTTTAGTAAATACAAAAAGGAGAGTTTTCTCAAGTATCTTAATTATCCCAACGTATATATATATATATATATATATATATATATATATATATATATATATATATATATATATATATATATATATATATATATATATATATATATATATATATATATATATACGTTGTATATATATATATATATATATATATATATATATATATATATATATATATATACGTTGTATATATATATATATATATATATATATATATATATATATATATATATATATATATATATATATTATATATAGCACTACTCAATTACAAAAGCATTCCCATTTAAATAGTTTATTTTTGCATTACAGAGAATTATTTTTTACTTTAGTATAAGTGCTTGACAAATAAAACTAACTATTTGAAAATGATTTAAAACACAAAATTTATGTAATTAAAACAATGAAAATTTTAAGTGGCTTAAATATTTTCGTTCCAAACAACATGTATCGCTAAAACTGTTATCTTATCAAATGAAATAGATTCGTTGTTTTATTTAAAAAAAAACTATTCACGTTCCTTTTTCTTCTTCCCCTCATACAACTAAAACAAAAATTGACACTTGTTATAATATGTATTACCAGCTGGTAATTTTATTTAAACACATTTAAATCATTTAATCAGTATTAAAAGTGAAGATCCCAAGGTTCATTAATAAATTTATAAACTCTTTTCTGCATAAAATAATTGTCATTATTTAAATTGATAAGCAGTGTTGTTTTAATTTATTAAGTTGAAAGCATTTACTCTGTTGATATTTTTATTCTGAAAGATATTATAGTTCAAGTCAACTTAAAAGTATATTTTATTTGCTACAAAAAGTGTTAAAAAGCCAATTTTTGAATGGATTTAAAAACTTTTTGTAATATTAGTTCAAAATATATTTTAAAAAAAAGTATACGTGATCCTCAATTTTCATTTTATTCTTTTAAATATGAAATATTTAAAAAAAAAAAGAATATTTTGATCGCACGAAAAGACTAGGTTTTGCTTTCCATTCACATAAAAGGATGTAGCATTTTCCGAGTACATGCACACAGGCAATGCCTTTATGGTTTATTTGAAATTCTTAGTAATATTTCAGATACATCGATCTGTTTCATTCATTGAATTTTTAATATTCGTAACAAATCGATAAGTCTAAAATATAGCTGATAAGCAACACTACCCCAGTGTGAATCGTCGATTGGAATAAAACTTTGCACATCGATATAACACTTAAAAATATTGAACCAGTATATTTTCTATCGGCAACAAATACCTTTAACGGGGTGAAATTCACCCCTAAATATTGGATAGTTTTGATATTAGAAGATGCAATATGCTCCTTTATTTTAAATTTTAATTATGAAAATTGAAATAATGATTGAAAATTTGAAAACACTATATAATCTAAAGTTGATGTATTTCAGAATTTTTCTGAAAATACTATTTATAGGAGTAAACCATTCCTCGAAATTTTACCCCGTCGCGCGGCTAGTTGGTCATGAGTAATTCCGTGTCAGATAAATCACCTTCTTGACCTAACCATTTCCGATTTCAATGAAATTTGGCATGGAGGACACATTTGACAAGATAAGCAATTCTATCAATTTTTAGATTTTTATTTTGAAAACTGAGTGAAATATAGGCCTCTAAAAAAGCTCAAAATGCACAAAAAAAAAAAAAGAAAGAAAGAAAGAAAGAAAGAAAAGAGTGTTCTTACAACTGACTGTAACTTCTCTCCTAATTATAGTAGAATGAAAATTCAAAAAATATTGTGAAGCAAAAAAATAGAGCTTTACATTAATTTAAAACATGATTTTCAGACGAGATTTAAGTTTCATGGCCATTCACCGTGATGGGGTAATATTGCGTGGGATGGTTTAACCGTATAAATATTATTTTCAGAAACATCCTGAAACACGTCAAATTTAATTTGTTTAGAATTTTCAAACATTATTTGATTTTTTGTAATTAAAGTTTAAAATAAAAAAAATGTGTTGTACCCTCTAATTCCCAATTATCGAATATTTAGTTGCAATACATCTTCTTTAAAGTCGAACGGGTCCGAACATTGTTATTTTCAGGTTACTACTGCATTGCTTGTAGAATAATGCTCCGCATTAAGCCTTAACAACGTAAATCTGTTTTTAAAAAATCCTCTATATTTATTGATGAATGTTTCAAAAGCCCCAACTTTCGGAAACAGTAAACAAACGTTTTTAGGCTCTCCTGAAAAGTAGTGAAACTGTGACATACGTTAGTCTGAAGCATGTCAAATTTGATGACCAATTTCTTTGATAAAAAAGCAATTTACCCCTGTCATATCGCTGCGAGTTATTTTCTAACTTATTATATTGGTATTCGTAAATAGCGAAGATCAAACAAAAACATCTACCACGACTGCAGTCGCAGGTGGTCGCAGCTAAAATGTTGTTGCTTATTTACAGGAAGGATTAAACTATTGATATATGTAAATTTTAGCCCACCGGAAGCCGCCGATAAAAGTATATTCCACAATACTTTTCACTATATTTTTAAGAAAATAATGTTTTTTTATTTCATGTAGTTTTCAATTTTGATGAATTTTTAATTTTTAACTACAATGTAATATGCATCCTATAAGTGTGAAAAACCAATCAGAAACGACTTTTATTAAATTTTAGTCCTCCTTATTGAACGAATGAATTAAAACGGAAGTATAAGGCGTACGTCCGAAAAAAGTAGAAACATAATTGTTCAACAATCTGGGCTTATTTTTGTAAAAACGAATTTTTTTTTCCAAAAAACTCTTATGGAGTAAGTTACTACAACTCAAGGGCTAAGTAATTACGGTATGAAATATTTTTTATCTTAAAACTCAAAAATGGCTATTTTTTCCGCCCTTGAACCACTGTGCGACGCCCTATACGTGTACCTCTAACGCCTGCCCATCGGAGAAGGCGTTCTCTGTGGTGCCGGGAACACCGGAATTGGAGAGACAATGAATGGGGACGAGTACTCTTTACAGATGAGAGCAGATTCAGTCTGACAAGGAGAGGTTACGGTCTCGGAAATTCAGATCGGGATGAGATTTGGCAGATTAGTAGTATCCCTTAAGGGTACTCTCAGGGTAAAGTAATAAAGCGCACTAGCCATAAAATTCCGAGAAAACAGCCTTTAAAGATTTACGCGCAACTTATTAACTAGTAGAAATTGTGCGTAAACAAGCGCCCGGCGGTCATGTGGGCAGCGCGCTGGGCTTCCATGCTGTCGATCCGGGTTCAAATCCACTGCGAGTGTTTTTTTTTTTTTTTTTTGTTCATTTATAAAGTAACTGTTACAGCTTTGTAAAATTTGAATTGAAGATAATGCGAAATTTTTAAACACGTAAAGCACTTTAATAGAGAAAATGGAGATAAATTAAATCGATACAAGTTAAAATTTGAATTACAACGGTTACAAAATTACTGTGGAGCTTAATTTATAGATGATTTTTAACAATATAGTTGTTATTTATATACATACACCAGAATGATATTTATCATAAAAACATGGAAAACAAAAACTGTTTTGATATCTCGCACAATTTATAAAGGAAGATTGCTTACAGGATCAACTTTTTTGTGAAAGAGTCGTTGGAAAACATACTTCATTTACATTCAGGAAAATTTCTCTTTTGTCAGAATGTTTAGAAGTATACCAGGTATATCGAATCATTTTATCAAAAATTGGCGATGACAGTTGAAGGACAATAGATTGTATTTTTATGCAGTCTTCACGGGCATTTATTTCTCTATTATTTTCAACGAGAAACGCGCAATTATGTATATTTTTTATTAAATTCTTTACCTGTCTATAAAAATAGACGTCGCAAGGTTGAACAAGTGGAGTACATTTTGGTGGAATCCCTTTAACTGAAAAGTTGGATATTTTTCATCATCCTGGAAAATTTGGTCGTATAGTTCAGGTTTTGTTTGTCCTCCCGAAGAGTCGATAATCAATAGAAATTCTTCCTTTCCCACATAAAACTTCAAGCAAACGGTTTAAAAATTCGATGTATAGTCTTGTTGTTACCTTTCCTGATTTCGAAGATGTTATTATGACATTTTTATATTTTTGTTAGTATTTATCAATTGTTTTTTGAATTCGGGGGCCAAAAATACCAGTTGCTTTTTGTAAAAAAACAAATACAAAGGGCAGAACTTTTCCAGACAGGGTAAAAGAATATTGAGCGGTATATGAATGCATTACTCTATTCATGTCGTGCCTTTTGACGAAAATAGTTTTACTTCCCTTTCGAGCCAAAGTCCTGTTGTACGCCGACTGATACTGACATCCTGGAAAAAGGAAATGGTAATTAAAATATTTTGTCAAAAGCAGGCGCGGATCCAGAGAGAGGGTTGTGTGGGGGGGGGGGGGGGTCATGATCCATCTTTTAAATGACCAAATATAGAATAAAATTGCATTTTTGGGACATATTTTGAAAAAAAATTGCCCATTTCGCACAAAAATTACCCTTTTACCCCTCCCTTTCCGAAAATGACCTCCTCCTAAACCAGAAGCTGGATCCGCCCTTGGTCTGAAGATCGTAAAATAAGTTTTTAATTACTTACCAGTTTGGTCAGCATTGATAACATAATCGTTTTTGAAATTCGGTATCAACTTTAACGTCTGGATTACAAAAGTGTCTGCAGAAGCCAAAGTTTCTTCGATCGTCGCAGTTTCTCTTTTTGAAACAAATTTTGTGACTTTTCGCTGACGAATGGCATGCTTCCTTTTGAAATTTTTTTACCCAACTGTCAGATGTTTTAAATTCAAAATCTGTAAACTGTCGTGCTGCTGCTAAAGCCCACTGTTGCAAGTTCCGAGTAGTAACTTGTTGATAATTCTCTCGAGCTTCTAGAAAACGATCATATGTCCAAGAATTGATTACATCGTATTGATCTAATAGATTTCCTCCATTTTTATTTCTTTCTCCCATTGCGATAAATATTCATTTTTTTTTAACTTCTTTTTGTAAGGTTTGTAGATTCCATGAGGGGTGAGCCGTTGCTATGTTCACAACTTTAATTTTGTAATCCAAAGGAAGATGCTCTACCTCTCTTCTTTTTTTCTCTTTTGGTTCGTATTCAGCTGATGAGCTTTGAATTTCGACTTGCTCAAAAAGTTCCTCCTCACAGTTTTCATTTTCATGAGCAAGTTCGTCATCAGTTACAAATATTTTTTCAACCAGCATATCCATAGTACGTTCAAAAATTTCTTCGCCCATTAACACTGCTTCATGAGAAATTGAACTTGATGATTCTGCTGCAATTAAATGGTTTTCAGTAAGCAAGCTCTCGTAATAAACGACCGCATCTTTTAATCTCTGCTTCAATAATTCCTTGTGCAATGAATTTTGATCCATTTTGCCAACAGATTTTATTTGTTTCAGGATTACTTCAATAACCGACCATTTCGATTCACAATATTTTAAAAACTGAAATCCTTTTTCACGGTATAGAATGTTCCAGTCTAATATACAGCACAGACGATAAATAAATTTAATGATGAAAACAAATATGAACATTGCAAACAATAATAGATGGAAAATAAAGAGTTGAATATTCAATGAAAAATACAGCAGACGATAAATTTACAAATAACAGAATCAAGGAGCAAAACCATTGCTCGATAAGTACGGTTAGGTTTTTTTAAAATTTGACTACCTGCTTATATGCAATAAAACAACATTCTTAGTCATCCACAAAGAAACTGATTATGTTTTTATTGCAAAAATCATTTAATTCGTCAAAGTTTATAATATCTAAAAATGTGTAATCACTTGTTTGTGAGAATAGTAAATAGAGTTTTGCAAACTGCAAAAAGCGGTAATAGTCACTTTATAAATGAACAAAAATGAAAAAACTCGCAGTGGATTTGAACCCGGATTGACCGCATGGAACCCCAGCGCGCTGCCCACATGACCACCGGGCGCTTGTTTACGAACAATCTCTACTAGTTAATAAGTTGCGCTTAAATCTTTAAAGGCTGTTTTCTCGGAATTTTATGGCTAGTGCGCTTTATTACTTTACCCTGAGAGTACCCTTAAGGGATACTACTAATATGCCAAATCTCATCCCGATCTGAATTTCCGAGACCGTAACCTCTCCTTGTGAGTAGAGATTCTCATCGCATACTCATCTGAAGAGAGCGGGGAAGCCGCAATCATCCCTCGAACATCATTGAAAGGGACAGGTAGGAGGTCGCGGTGTTCTCGTGTGGGGAGGCATCATGCTTGGTAGTCGTACAGACCTTCACATCTTCGACGTAGGTTCAGTCAACGGGACCCGTTATTGTAACGAGATTCTTCTTCCATATGTGCGTCTTTTTAGAGGCGCTATGGGTCCGCAGTTCTTTTTCATGGACGACAATGCACCATGTCATCGCACAGTAGCTGCCGAACAGCTCTTAGAGAGTGAGGATATTGAACGTATGGATTGGCCGGCACGATTTCCGGATCTCAATCCCATCGAGCATGTATGGGATTTTCTAGGCAGACGCTTGGCAGCTTATACCTTACCACCAGTAACGATTCGGGAGTTTCGATTGGCGCTGCAAGACGAATGGGCAGCAATGCCTCAAAAACTCATTGACACCCTCATTCTCAGCATGGGCAGACGCTGTGAAACCTGCCTAGCAGTCGGGGGAGATCATATCCCCTACTAAAGACCGGATGTTTCTTGCTTCACACCCATCACATGGATGTTTCGGCCTTCAGTCGCACTGCGCTCCATGCTACTTTTTCAATAAAGATTCTTTTTATCCCTCTGATTTCTCTTTTAGTAAGTGTTGCTTACATTACACATGTCCTTACGTATTGGGGATCTTACGGTATTAAATGTGTTGATTTGGAAAGCTTTTGTACAAAGTTATATTGAAAAAACCGTCTCATCCTTAATTTTTGCACACCAGTGTAAGTAAACAATTATCGGATTCCTGCTGTTAAATGTTTATTTCATAAGTTTTGCAGAATTTCACATTTTCATCGTTAATCGGTCGACTAAAACTTCTCATATAATCTCATTGTTGTGAAAATGCGTGGATGAGGCAATTTTTTTTTATCAGCACTGTAGCAACCCAAGATAAAATATACGGCATTAAATTTTTTACTATAGCTTTCCGATTAAGATCCCATCCACGTATCGATAAATTTAGATCCTCGAGAAGATATTCTAACCATCTCATCTTTCTTCTTTCCTGTTGACAAATTTTTAAAAATGAGAACAGTACGTGGTCTGCATCTCAAGTTCTTTCTCGAGTCTTCCCGAGAACCTTCGGGGTTATCGAAATTTGTCGGTGGAATAGAATCACCCGATGTTTTAAATTCATCTGTTCCGTATTTACTTTACCATTTCTTCTACGTCATTTTTTGAAAGTTATTTCTTCTATATGCATGATATTTCCCGCCGATGGAATTTAAGCGAAAAGAGACCACCGAATAAATGCTGATTTAGTTTTCAGTCTTCGCTAGAAAACCAGTAGGTTAGGTGGGTGAGGTTTTCGGTTTCGAAGTTTGCTTTTTCCCCCGACTCTCAGGTAGTCTTATTGTTTAAAAAGTGGCTTGTGTTGGAGTAATAAGTCTCACACGCTTTCTCAGTAGAAAATTGATAAATATCACCAAAAAAATTGAGCTCTAAATTTTTCTTTTTCAAAACAACTGTATGGAAACATTGCTCCACTGAACAGGTTACAAGTTTTTATGGGCAACCTCTTGATAAAACTGACAGACGATTTTGATTAACAAAAACTGGTTCAAACAAGACCGACAGATAATTTTCATTTTCGAAAAGTTTTGGTCAGAAATAATAAAAAATGGTTCGCCGAACTTTCCACCAACTAGTATCAGAAGTTCTTGAGGAAAAAAAAAGAACTTATTTAAAACTGTCTTTTGAAAAAAGTCATAAAGGAATGTAGGCTGGTGACACTCAGCGAGCAATCACGCTCCCCCAAATACCTCTAAATAACACAAAATTTAAAAAAAAATCAAAATTCATAGCAGGGGTATAGTTGTTCTTGAAATGAAGCTGTTTTTATGTCCTCATGTAATTAAACACTGTAAAAAAATTCCGAAACGTTGCTGGTATTTCGGTGGAACGTTTCGGGATTTCAGAGGTTTTCACCTATTTTCCCGTAAAAATTAAGTATCTTCGCAAAAACGTTTCTTGAATTGCCAAAAGATGCACGAATGTAGACATTTCACTAGTGTGAAAAATATTTTTGCTGCCGGTTTAAAGATTAATTGAGCGTGTTTATTAAGTGTATCGGCTTTCGTTTGATTATGGCCCGTCCTGATTGACTAAGCTGCCAATGGGAGCAAATTAAGTCATTGGATAGCTTTGGCCATGGTTCCTCTATTGCTCCTGGAGCTTGCTTGATAAAATAGGAAAGATTTTATTAATTGCATAAAATTTACTTAATTTTTATAGGCGATTCCTGAGACATGACTAGCTGTAACAGGGGAGATATCCCAACATTTTCGAAAGTTACAATAACAATTTCAGAAAAGTTACTGATTTTTATCAGAAAACGTTCCTGGTTTTTGCAAGATATGTTACTGGCTGAAATTGGGCGCATCAGCTGCCTATTATTTTCGAAGTACGTTTCTGAATCGTTTTTACAGTGTATAGTGCTCGCGGGAAAAATAGACTAGATGTAAACAAAGAATCGTGCTATTTGGCGGCCTAAATCCCGTGTTTGGCTAGGGCAAGAACAAATTGGTGTCAAGCTGATGGCGGGTTCAAATCTAATATTGGCAATTTTTTGAGCAATCACGATTGCTTATTGTTATCACTTGACTGTTTTGATGTCCTTTGATTTTATTTTCCCCCCGCCTCCCTCTGCAGCACCACCGTCGACCGGCCGCCTCACGATGCTGCTCCTCTAGCGAAAACCGTCTCCAGGTTGCGTCACTTACTTGCCCACACTTACACATACACCTACACACACACACACACACCACTACACACAAACACATACACATACGCATACATACAGACACCTACACATACACATACCCCCTCCCCCACACAAACACACATACACACAACTACCCACACACACACGCTACACACATACACATATTCCCTCCACACACAAAAATACCCCCCCCCCCGCACACACACAAACACACGCGCCTACATACACAAACACACTCGTGTTGCGAAAAACATAATTTGAATTCAAAATGTCAAAGTTCAAATTAATTTTTTTTTCATTCCAGAGAAATTCCGCATAAGTGAAGCAATGAGAAAACATTTACTTAAAATCTATCTATTCGTGAAATGAGCAGTTTGCAATTGTTTTGTCTTAAAATACTATCAGATCCAACTTGTAACTTTTCAAATGTTAATTTATAAATTACGACTGTTTTTGTTCGCCAATTACTAGGCATTCAAGAACATCATGGCGATGAAGGGTAACGGTACTCACGTAAGCCAATCAGTATATTATATGATAACAGCTCAGCAATGGAAACCAGCTCATATCGATGAGTCTTATGCGTATGATGATGGTTGTGATGATTCAGATGATTTGCTTCCAATCGAATAGGATATACAAACCAAAATCTGATGTTTTTACGGATAACTCGTGATGCATTTTGAAAGGTGATTTCGATGCACTCAATAAAAGGTTGCAATACGAGAAAAGTGGTCGTATAAAAGCCTCATATGCTGATAACATCACATAGAGCAGTATAAACATCCCACACAACTAAAGGACAACTTATATAAAGGACAACATAAGGGACTCTTATGGTACTTAAATGTTGTATTTTCGCTTTGAACGCAATTTCGCTACTATGTCGGGACTTACTGCTCAATACCGTCTAAAACTTTGGTGCAAATTAGTTGATCGCACTCCTTGGAGCTATATTTAGTTTTTTAAATGTTGATTTTTGAGTAAATTTGACTAGTTATTCAAAGTTAGTTTTCCCTTCAGTGAGCGTTTTTACTCTACTATCTCCTAAAAAACATGAAATGCTGCATCAAAAAAAAACTTTTTCCCTTAACTATCGGGCCATAAAATATTACTATAGGTCAACCACTTAGGGGCCTGTTCTGTAAAAAGTGCCCAACGTAAAAAACTTTAGAAAAAAAACTAAATTCTTAGACTGAAGAACACAACTTTATCTAACATTTGCATTTCGAATTTTGTGGTTCGGGAAGTTACCTTATTTTCTAGAACACGGGCCAAAAACATATTTTTCCATACACATTGACGTAGGTGAATTAAATTGGCAAACAAATAAATAAAGTCCATAAACACTAATTGTTTAAGGGCTGAATTATAATAAGATAAAGAAATAGTTATTCTATGAATTACGATTAAAAAAAAGAGCTAAATCTGCTGCTTCCTTAAATTGTTATACCACTGCTTGTGTGGTACACAATACAAGCATAAAACTTTTATCGGCCTCCAATACAAATTGTGCTAAGAAGCACTGGTACAAATAATTTCAAGTGATTTCAACACTACAATCCGACTAGTGTATGAAAAACAGAATTATGAAAACAAGCCCTAGTAGGCAGCAAAGCAGATTGTTGTTCACAAATCTCGCAGTTTATATTCAATGTCTTGCTCTTCTTGTTTTTTTTACATGTTTCTTCTTCGTAATCTTCGATGTTTTATAACCTTTCGCGAAAAGCTGGATGAAGTACAAACTGTGTTGAGGTTGACTATCCCATGCAGTGTTAAGTCAGATGGTTAAGTCTGTGGTCTAGTTATGAAGATTTAAAACTTTAAAACATTTCTCCTATATTGTGAAAATTTTAAATATGCCATAATTGATTATATCTTACACTTAGACAATGGCCATCCTAGCACGGGTGTCACCCGGGGCGATAATTTGTGGTGTTAACCTCCTCCCCCCCCCCCATCCCCAAAAGAAAGCTTTTACTGTTTTATGTATACATGAAGTTCATACAATTTTCGGGATCAATTTTTTTTTATGTTGTGTAACGAAAGTTCGTATTAAAATACAAATACAAATTATGAACACATTATGTAAAATTTAACCCAGATGCATATGTTACCGCCTCTCTCCACAATAGTGTGCTCCATTTTCAATGAAATTCGGCAACTTAAACATAATGTTAATTATGCTTTTGAAAAATTTTAAGAATTGATATATTTATATTTTTTATAAAGTCTTAAATCCATATTGGGTGTCACACCGCAGAAGGGTTGTTCCCCAGGGAGGTCCGCTTATACCCCCGTTATTACTTTACATTTCTCAGATCTTTGGGGAAGTTTAATCCATCTGGGCTACGTATTCCTTTACAGAGCGAAAGCTAAATGTTGTGAAATTAGGGTATTAAATTTTATTTCTCGAAAGTATGAAACTATGTTGTTTATTTTTGTTTTCCATTTGCGTTCAACGTGATTTATTTTATGAATTATTTTTATTCCAAAAGAAATCAACTGTATTTGGAAAAATGTGTTTCGTAAAATTTAAATATCACTTATTTACTATTAAATTTGTGATATAACCGCTAATATTGAGAATCGGAAGAAATTATTTGAAAATTTTACGCATTTTTTCATGTTGATCCATTTTATTGTTTTCTGAAATTTAAAAATCTGAAATCAACGTTTTGAAACTAAGTAGCATCTTCGGACATGACTTACTATTTTCTAATGCAATTTGAACTCTGATACTATTTGAAAGGATTTCAAGATAAGAAACGAGTACTTTTTCTTGATACCTAATTTAAGAGTTTTTATAGCATTGAGCCCGAAGGGACAAAATATTTTTGCCTAATAAGCCTTAGCATATTGGTAAGCAAGCTTTATAAAAAAAAACGAGCTGATGTGTGCATCACATGACTTCCTTTTACTCCAATTTAATGTCATTTCCCCATTACTGACAATTTTAATGTGATTCAATAGTTTACTCCCTAAATATCACCAACAATGGCCAAATTGAAACAGATTTTAAAAAAAAATCGCCAAATTTGTCGCCGAGTTAGCGACAAAACTTGGCGACCAAAAGACTGGCGATATATCGCCAAGTGTCCGACAAATTATAACACCACTTGAGTTTACATCGAAATTAACAATGATTTCCCCCCAAAAAGGGGCAAAAGACCCCTTTAGAAACACCTGAGTGCAACCAAAACAGGAGGTGCGCAACTAGACCCCACTAGGAGTCAACGTACCAAATTTTAAATTTCTAGGACATGCCGTTCTTGAGTTATGCGACTTACATATGCACATACCCACGAACGCACATACGCACGTACGCATATACGCACATACACACATACGTACATACAGACGTCACGAGAAAATTCGTTGTAATTACCTCGGCAATCGTCATTACGGATATTTCGCGTGTCTATACGTTCTTAGGCACTTATATATCCACGTCTGATCGAGTCGAAAAAAAAAACTCAATATTCATTCGGTGGTGAGTAAAATGGAAATTAAGGTCGATTTTTGAGTGAAATTTTTTTCGCGAATACAATACTTCCTTTTTTGTAAAAGAAATTAAAAATGGTAAAATACACATTACCACAGCATTAAGAAATGAACCAATGAACAATTTCAAAGCTCTTGTAATTAAAGGGAATCAAAGAATTTGATAAATCTTATCCTTGTTAAAGAATTTCCGAACTCATTTTCTTTTTCTTTTTTAATTTTCATTTTCTCTATACAATTAAGGATTTATTTTAAAGTTGGTTGAAAGTTTGAAGAGAAAACAGCAACGGGGCTGACATATCTTCCGAGATACGTCGGCATTTCACCAATGAAGAGCGGATCGGACAACAAAGGAGTGCCTCCCCATTTTAGAGTGCCGATTTCCTGATGCTCTTTAGAAGTTTGCGGGGGTTGACATAATCAATAAACAGCTCTCGACCTTTGAAGAAAACTTTCCGCTGGTTTCATTTTTGCGGGGTTTCACCGAAAGGATAATAATGCGCTCATAGATCGGCATAATCGTCACAAGGAGAGATTAGTATACAATTGGAAAAGTATCTAGATACTTATTTCAATTAGAAATAATCTGATTACATGATTTTGGAGAACCTCCAAGGGTTGTATTAAATGCGTTTTATGAACATAAATACCTAGAGTGAAATGTGGGAAAACATAATCTGATGTAAGTTGCATTGTGTGTTTACGCTCAGCAATGACGTTATGGCAAATGCGTTGTTTCGTTGGAATTTTGCGTTGTTTCGTGATCAAGAGTTGGCATTATAATAATCGGAAGAAAAACATCCAGCCCCTATTATTCATTTGAATTTTGACGACTTGAATTCAAATTTATGTTTTTTGCCGTCACTAACTGTGATGGACCCCGTCATATTATTACTGGTGATTCTCTAGATTAGGCAATAAGTTATATCCATAAAAAATGGTTATGAGGTATGCGGTGGTACAGATAAAGATTTGATGGTCAATTTGCACTCTTACACTGATGATAAAGAATATATTTACAGTATTCCGTTATGGTATTTTCAATGCGGATCAATCTTAAATGATGGCAAATAGTAATCTGGAAATACTTTGTACTTAGATGAAGTTTATTTATTTAAGATCAGCTACATAAGGTTTTCTTTTTTTTTTTTGAAAATACAGGATTTCACACAAAAAAAAAAAGGGTTTTAACGTAAAATCTGATAGAGCTACGCTATGAATAAACGCAGACGATTTGTATTCATGACGACGAAAGTTAGTCTTTTTAAATAAATATTTAAAACAGCAAGTTAGGCTTAATCTCGTCGTCATGATAGTCTCAAAAGTGAAGCACAACAAAGACGGTCAAGTGGGGATAAATAGCAATTATTCATTGCTCAAAAATATATTATTACTTTTTTCAAGAATGACCAGTTCCATATTCGCAAAAGAGCTAAGTTTGTCTGTCTTATTTATTATTACGTACCTTTGTCACTTTTTTTATTCTTATGAAAAGTATTTACAATACGACAGCTCATGAGCAGAGGCTAAGCCTAAATCAAAAATTGAATATCTTTCCCAACCCCGAACATGCCCAAATTATTTTGCCTCATGATTTCTTTTCTCATGAAAGTACATCCATGAGCAGCTGTCAATCAAAATTAACAATATTTATGTGTTTAAAACATTAATGAAAATATCCTGCTGAATTTTCGGAGGGTGTTAAACTCACAAAAAACGCCCCTTCTTAAAACCACCTTGTTTAGAGCAGTCGTCCTCACAATCCCAGCATTCTATAACATACTTTTCCTCATCATATGCTGCTTATGGAGTTTAACGAAGCAGCCTGATCCGCCAGGTAAAACGCCCCAGCAACTGTATTTCACGATTTCAGCTACAGGGGGTGTTGACCTTTTCAAGAACATTTGTGTGTAAAGAAGTTTTACGCATACACTACAGCCCTTTTCATTATTTTTAGAGGTAATTGCAGTTTTAAGTAAAGTGAAGTGTAAGGGTGACTTTTTAACGCAGTTTAAAACCTTTTACATTTTTATTTTCTTACATTTTCATTTTGCTAGAATAAAATCGATTTGATTTTTTATTTCGTTGCTCATATTATGATTTGTATTGACATGCATTAATTAAATTCATTTAACTACTTTTTGTTTTCTATAAGAAGTTTGGTAAAGTTACCTCAATTGGGCATTTGACCTAATGGAGGGAGGCGAATTGTATCACTGAAAAGGTACTATTGGTCAAAGCTGCAATTTTTTTTTTTTTTTTTTTTTTTTTTTTTTTTGCACGAGAACATTTATATTATAGTTTTCGGTCGTGCTAGATTTTGCACAGCATCTGGACCAACATTATGAGGCAGCAATATTATCTTTTACTTTTTGTTAATATATATGTATTTTTTAAAGTTTCTGCTTAGGTGGGGCTTGATACCTCGAATAACTTGATATTTTAAAGAATTCGTTGTGTGCGGTACCTCTGAAGAAGTTTAACCTCTGAGGTGAGACTGATTTTTAAAAACAATACGCACGTCTTGTCTTATAAACACTTTCCTTAAGATCCGAACTATTATTGAAAATTCAATGAAGAAGAAAGTGTTTTCAAACATAAGGAAAAAAAATATGTCTGCTTTAAGTAGTTCTACAGCAACTGCTGGAAATAAAAGCTATGGAAGTAGTCATTTCAATTGTATAGCATCTGTTACTGATGCATATTTCGAAGACTCTTTCTTCTCAAAACCTTAAATAGCGCTATTATTTTCTTCGCTGTGCAACAAAAATCTGTTATTCAACTCTCACCAAAATATTAATTCGAGTTTATATCTGCAATAAGAAGGGTTTCAGCTCACGTCGCGGAGAAATCCTCTTACAAAGAGGAAAATATTCCAATCGCTTGAGATTTAATAGCCGGGACACTTCGGATGGCTCTCATTTTAAACCGTCTAGCCCACTTCAAGCATATAAATAAGCTAAAAGGGATTTTGACTCCAGAGACTAAATAAGGCGCTTTTCTGCTGAAATCTCCGGTCATTATTTGCCAGAGATGCCTTTCCCAAAATGGTTCGGGAAATTTAAGTCTGTCCTTTCTCGATTATTTCAGCCATCAGCCAATTTCTGTCTCGCCAATTAAGAATGAAATTTCGCTTGGGAAGGGGTGGCATTGAACCAGTTTCTCACACCGAAACCATCCTAACTGCTGGATATTTTTACGCACAATAGAGCCATTTCACTAAAAAGCTGCCATTTTGTTTCCCGCTGGACAACTGATATATTTCATCAAAAACCAGCATTTTTAAAAGGTAAAGACAAAATTCTTTTCTTTCTGTTTTCCATTTGTTAAGATGAGAAAGACTTATTCATTACCATTTTTAAGTATTATTTTGAATAAAATATATATTAGCTGTTACGTGCGAGACACACATCGTTAGATCTGCCCCGCTGATCCTCTCCTCAGATAACATGTGTTCGTAGTTGTCTCTTTATTACCCGATTTTATTGATTTGTGATAAGCTCATTTCTTCCGAGCAATGTTTTTTTTTTTTTTTTTTTTTTTTTTTTTTTGCAACATCAACCTCGGTCATTTTGAATTATATGAGATGAATTTGCTAACTTTTCAAACGTTGTTTTTTTTCTCATTTCTGAAAGTTGAACGAAAAGTAGCAGTAAAATAAACTATATTAAATAAAAAATTGTCCTTACATTTGCTGTCCAGCTTCAGAACTGATTCAAACTGATTCAAACTAGCAATTGAACAGTAGAAGAAGTATCCCTAGTAGACGGTACATTAATAGATTACTGTCATGGGAAGGTAAAGGCAATAACTGCAGAAATGGGTTTTTGAGATACTTGAAAAACGTGTTTTGGATTCCATACTAAAATTTGGGAAATGTCGGAATTTGGTGCAATTTTCGGATTTTATTTTCAGTGGAAACAAAATAAACAAGATTGTACAATGAAGCTAAAATACAGTAAGTGAAAAAAATACAAGAAATGAGAAATGAAAAATTTACAGATACTGCCCTTTACCTTCCCATGGTAAAATAAACAGATGTAGATAAGATTTTACTGAGAAGTAAATCTTTTTTACACTGCAACACAATTTTACAATGCTATGAAATTTTTACAGTGCAATATAATTTTCGCAGTTAAAAAAAATACATTTAAAAAATTGTACTAATATTTATTTCCAATTTCACATTTTCTCTCAAAGTACATAAATTCCCATATCTTTGTTTTTAATGCTTGATTTACACATTTCTAAAAGATCTTTTCATGTGACTGCTAATATGAAATTTTAACCTCTCAACTAATAAATCAAAACACTTTGTGTAGCTTTAAGCCATTTGTACTGCATTTGATAACATTCTTGATTACAATAGTTCATTTCAAAACAAAAAACAAAGGTATCTTACTCAATACTTAACCTAAATGTTTTACACATTTACTGATGTTGTTTCAGTTTATACTTGAATAAATCTCTATATTAATGTCAAAATAAGTAACTAAAATGCCACTGGTTGGAGATGAACGTTAAAACTTAACCGGCAAAACATACTTAAAAAGCGAAAAAAAAAAAACCTGAGAAGCTTTTCAGGCAAGTGATATAAATAAAGCGGATAGTAGTTAAAAACGAAATATGTAATGATTCCGGGATTCAATATATTTTAAAATCGTACGAAAGAAAACATTCTAGGTATTCTATTTTTGCTGTTAGCTTTCTTCAGAGCCTTGCTCTTCTATTAGTCTATCTTTCTTATTTTCTTCTTAGGGCAGCTTGATAAACGCCCATGACGATAATGGAAAATTCTTGAGCAAGAAAGAACGTTTTTTCGAAGATTAAAATACCATCCCTACTGTTCTGCTAAAATATTGGTATTCCACAACGTTATTTCAAACAGGGGAGGAACTTTTGAGAGAGAAGGACGGTTGAGGCAAAAAGAATTTGGAACATAGTTTAATCATAAAAACTTATGCTCATTTGATGGTTAAGTGTAGTCACATAATGAAAACTGATATTTTTTTCGAAAAATTTCTCATTTACTTCGTTATTGTCTAATTTATTTTACTACATTTCTATAGTTTGTATGATTGTATAAATACCGTAATAAGTTTCAAAAGTGTTGGAGCGTTAAATATGCACCTGTTGCTGTGAAAGCTCCGTAATTCTTATGGAAAATCTGTAAGTAACAAAAATGTTGAATCCGGTTTGTCGTTCATGGTTTTTGAATATAATTTGAAAGTGGTTTTTTTTTTTTTTTTTTTGAGGAGGCGTGGGGGGTATTTAAACCTATCCTAATGATTGAAATGCAGGAATAATTTACATCAGAGCTGAAACAAACTCTGACTTTCAGTTGTTGAAAGAAAGTGTTTCAAGTCAACCAACACTTTCAAGACACACACACATACTAGAAGGATTAGTTAGAATAAGAAAGGGAGTTAGAGTAATGATGAAAAAAAACCTATTGTTTATGATGTTAGCTGAAGCTACACCCTTGTGCGAATTAATAAAATCAGGTTGGGAATTTAAATTTTCGAATTTTTTAGGTTGTTTAATCTTTGTTTATAACAGCTGTTTATCCTACCAGTTGATTAGGCGCTATAACCTCACGTTTTTTTGTCATAAATATTGTGTTTTGTTTAAGTGTTATAAATTTCTACATATTTTTGCTGTTTTTTCGAAATACGGTGACTTTTTATCTTTTTGTTAACCATGGATATTTCTCCACGGAAGAGGCAGACCATTATGAAATTGAATGAAAATCTGATTGCACAACAAAAGAAAAAATGCTTTGTGCTTTGCTAAAAGCGTGATTCAGAGATCAAGAATTCAAAGAAAAGTGCAAAACTCTAGTTGACTCTATGCCCAGTAGAGTGAAATTGGTGCTGGACAAAAGGGGGGGGGGGGGCATACTAAGTGGTGATTTTAATTTTATAATTATATAAATAAAGATGATTTTGTAAAAAAAAATGGCTTGATTCCATTAATTCGACAAGGGTGTTGTACTACGTGATAGTTCTTCGAAACAGTGATTGACTGGACTTGACTGCCTTTGTGCTCATTTGTTTCGTTTTAACTCGTCTATCTCACCTTCATATGATTCCGGACAATTCATAGACGCTGCTACCTTGTCGTGTGCTATGCACAAGAATTTAGACTGTATTGTAAAAGAAGTATTGGAGAGCTCGTTCCTAATGATGTGGCGGTCAATCACCAAACATTAATTATTTAAAATACCACGTAGATAATTTGAACGCATTCCTATCCTTCAGCAAAGTTTTGTTCATTCGCAAAGTAGCAAAAGTCCAAAAGATTCGACATTTCTCTTCTCGAAGAACTAACTTCACTTTATCATAAATATGCTTAAATGTCATGATGAATCATTCACCAACTTTTCACGATTGAAACAGTAGGAAGCAAAGTAACGCAAGTTGACTTTAAAATTTTGAGTAAAACGGTCGTCGAGTTCAAATCTTAGACAGGATTTCGTTAAAAATTCTTCTTAATCATATTGTATGGCAGCACTATACCAGGGTTATTAATACCATCTTTTGCCTCAAAAGAGATGAGAGTTTCCCCCATAACTTCCGCTACAGTTGGGGCAAACCTATCCTGACAGCATCGTAAAGAAAAGCAATCACAGGTTAGGATCTGTGTAGCCTCCCCAATGCTGCCAGGTTAGGTTTCCCCAACTATAAATATCTCCAAATTTTTATTTTTGGCACTTACTTCGTTTGTTTCTATGTGCTTCAATTGAATAATACTGTCCGACATGGTATGACGGGAGAAAATTGTTTCTACGACTGAACGAAGAAATTGCTTGGTTGGTGATATTTGGATAACTGAAGTTTTAACCCTAACACCAGTGGATTTACCCTAAACTCTGGTAGATAGCGTTAATTGTTTTGGTTTCTTCGTTTTTCTAAAATGAAAGTCTTACCAGTAAAACAGTTAAGTTACCGAATCGAGTTCAGCCTTGTCGCAATAAAGCCTTTCGCTGCATGTTAATCATTACTAAAACATATTATCAAATTATCATGCCGTGACTCGAGATTGTTGAAACACGTAGGTTACTCGATCATCGGTTTTTATTTAAATAAGGTTGTTTGAGAAGACATACCACTTTACTTAATAGAAAAGGTACTTAAAACATTTTATTTCTTCATCAGACTAACTCTACTTGGATGGAGTGGACACCACTTCTTCTCCGACTTCAGGCGACCTGCTCCAAATGTTTATTTTCCTTTCGGTAGACGTTTTCAAATCCTGAATAAGAACAGATGTTTGCAGAGGAAGAAGCAAACATTTTCGAAAGTAAATGCCATTCGTTGCAGCAAATCCTACTAAGGGATTAAACGCAATACAAGTTGAGATTAAAGTGTTATCCCGCCGAAAGTGCTTTTATATGATGTTCTAACACTTGAGACTCGACTGAAGAATGCTATTTTTTTCTTGAAACTTGTAGGTTTATTGGAAGGAAAAAATATGCTTCGCACCTTGCACATAACTCGAAAGAATACTTACAGCTGTTTTGAGTATATATATCAAACCAGTTGATTTCAATAGTGTTCAATAATTGACAGAAATATTCTTATGTTATAAATGTTTGTCAATTAAATAACATTAACGAATCAACTTTTAATCGAACTATTCGATTTGACCTATGATATTACATGCAAGTGACCGCCGTTACATTAACATGTCAACATCCAAAACCAACCCTTCCATCCTTTGATGCTTAATTTAAGGGAAGTGGAATGAAGTTTACATCACTCAAATTGTGCTTCGCCAGCGGTTGATGCAGAAAAAACATCTTTTTTCTCCTTTTTTTACCTCCTCAGTTGTGTCTCATTTACTCAATTGAATTTAAGCATAACATGGCTTCTGAACGATTTTTTTTTATTGAAGAAGTAGTAGTCGCCGCGGAGGTACTTTTTTCAATAGCCCGGTCAATTTGGTGTCCGGATCCACTATATATGGGGGAATGGGGAGCGAAGTCAAGTTGTTAAGAAGACATACTTTTTCAAAATGAACAAATTGGAAATTTGATCTGAAAATTACGGTACATAAAGAAAGAACAATATATCTTATATAATTAAAAACTGAGCGTATCTATGTATCTATGTCCGAGTTACTTCTCCCGAACGCCAGTAAACTGACCATCGAGCGAGGTATCGATAAACTCATAATTTTCCCGGCTTTATGTTTGGTTAGTTAGCATAATCCTTCGATATTAATTAGTGGAGTTGTCAATTAAAATCTATTAATTATGAATCTTAGATTTCGACATAAAATCCATATTTTTCGAAGGTTTCCCTATATTCAAATTATTATTCAGTGCTTCATCTCAACATTCCGTACCAATGCTTTTATTAAAATTTTTAGCGTGAAGAAAATTATCGAACCAAAAGATTTTTTTTTTCAAATATGAACAAATAAAACTCTAGCTTTTGTTTTAAAGGCTTTTCCTGTAATCGGAGGATTTAAAATGTTTACGTTTCGGTTATTTTTCCGCAATCTGCAGCAGAATTTTACTGATTTTTTTTTTTAAATTCAAGCCTGAGTGTTGAATACGCGTCACTTGACACAACTTTTATTTTCGAGGTAGACAAAGCAAAGCTGGGCGGCGCAGCTAATTTTTTAACAAAACTTGCATTGAAACATTATTTTTTTATTTTTGGCAGTAAATTTGTAACTCCAAAAAGAGCTAGAAATTTTTCAATAATTTTTTTCATGGGACCAAGTGAAAAAAAAAAAAAAAAAAAAAAAAACATTTTTAATGGAATATTTTTTATTTGACAGTTAAAGAGATTTTGTATCAAATAAATGAGTAATGAAAAGAATGAATGCATAAATAGAAATTAAATGAAGCAATAAACGAATAAAAATAAGTTAACATATGAAACAAATTGTAAATGAATGATAAAATAGGGGAATTATTTAATGTAAATGAAATAATTAATGAGTTAAAAGGAAGTGATTTGATAGAGGATTGAGTAAGTAAATGAAATGAGCTATTTCACTTTGCTCTTGACTAACTGTACAAAGCATTTAAAATACAAATAAGCTTAATATTAAACACATAAATGCTGCACCAAATATTATTAAGTTTCTATTAATACTTTAAATGTTAATAACAAGAAGTTTATTTTTCAATAATGACAAAAATAATTTTTTACTTTCAACAAAATATTACAATAATAATATCAATTTTTTAAAATTGCTTATATTGTCATATTCTTTGATTTTATGAGGTAATGTTTTCTTGACTGGAAGAGACCACATGTGTAACTACATAGTTAAAATATTACTCGGTAGGTGCCGCTAAAAACAGAGTAAAAACTTCACCATTTCGCTTTACCCTACATTCTCCTATATACACGCGTGTGTGTACATAAAAGGAAAAAAAAACGACCTAAAAAATAAAAGTAACATAGGAAATTGCAAAAGAAGTGAGTATGAAAATTTAAAAAAAAAAAACTCGCTTCAAAGTATAAAAATTTAAAGTGAAATTCATGACCTAGCAATGATCGATCATATTGCAAATTAAAATACTTGTCAGATAAGTGAGTTATAACAAGACGATAAAAAGGGAAAAGCAATAAAAGGTGTCGTAACCTTCTTATTATACATCACTAATAACTGATACAGGAACAGAAAAAACGAAACTATTTGACAAAAAAGATATAAGTAGAATTAAAAGAAATATTTTCCAAGACATTCATTCTGGTATCAATTCTGTCAACCCTAACAATAGAGGACACCGTCAGGACCAAATTTTTTGTCCGTTAACGAGGAATGTCCGCTATTAGGGAGTCTGAATTTACGATGGCATTTCAATTTTATATTTTAAGCCTACACACACAGTGTATAGTTCTAAATTAAAATAATGAGTATTGTTTATATAACTGAACTTAACTAGTAAGTAAATAATCCGCTGAATCCTTCGGGAAAATAAAATAGGAAGGCATTTGTGTAAATTAATTCCTCTAGCTGAACAAAACCAGTCAATTTTCAGCATCTTTTTCATTTTAGATTGTAGCAAAATGTAGCGTAATCGGCTACTTTTCACTTAATCTGGCAATACGGTGCCGATTCCTCATCAGCGTCTGGTGGGAAAGGACGCGGAGCTGACGCTCGTCTCCCAAAATCTAGTAGAAAGGGGGGGGGGGATGCCGTTACGTTGCACGAGAGTTTTTTTTTCTCCCATGAAAACTGATAAAGCAAGATACTGTGTAAAAGGAGAAAGATTTTTTTTTTTTTGCTTTTTTTGCTGGAATTTCGTGCATAAAATAAAAACAAAACTTTCATAAGCTTCGACTAAAAAATTCTACTTAAATGGCTCCTGTTTTCGGAGAAAAGGGGGTGTTAACCCCTTTATCGGTACTGGTTAGCCCCAGAACATCGTAAAAGATCAGAAAAAAATGCTTCCCACAAAAGCAGCTTGCCACAAAAGCAGTGCTGAGCAAAAGTTTACCAAACACAGAAAAATAAACCGAAACTCGGCTGATTTACTGGCCGCTAACGAGGAATGAAATACATTATACGCCCATCTCAATGATCTAGGGATTCAGAAACTGTTCGCTAACGAGGAGTGTCCGCTATCTGGGAGTGTCCGTTAGGGGAGTTTTGAATTTTTATCTGAGAACAGTAATTATATTTCAAAAACCTCTTTAGTTGTAATATAGAGCCTCCACGTAACAAGAAATTAAACTCTTTGTACACTTCTCGGCAAACAAAGATAAAGTTACTTCCAGGAAAGCATGCTGAAAAATGTTTTCAAAAAACTGGATTAAAAAATCATTGGCTTGGATGAACGTTACTTCGATTCATCAACACAAGCAACCTAGTTTTATTGACATAAGAAAAAAAAATGTCCCCACCCGCTTGAAGTTTAAAATAAAAACTGATACTCCCTCGTGGTTCATTATGTGCCAGCTTCGTTTGTGAAATTCAATTTCCATTCCCATTTCTTTTCGCCTTCTATATCGATTTTTTGGAATGACAAGATAAAAAACGTGCTTTCATTTTTTTTGGTTCAAGAAATGAACAGAAATCATTGCATAAGATCCGGTGAAAATAGTTTGACAGGGCCATTGAACTTTGACCTTTCCATTTAAAAACAATAAGTAAATAAATATATGAGAATTAAATGAACTAAAATAAAAAAAGGAAAACGAACAAAAAAAACTATAAACATGAACAGAGTTAAAAAATAAGAAAATTTTTGAAGCAAATATTACAGTCAAGTAGAGTGTTGACAGTACGGATAAAATTATGCAGTAAATTTTACCGGATAAAGTAAACGATTGCAGCACCAGCGGTACGCAGCAGATAATTCACCGTTTCCCTTCTCATCTCGAGTGCCATTTGCTACAAGGGTTAGCGCGTCGCACAGTGGTTCAAGGGCGGAAAAAATAGCCATTTTTAAGCTTTAAGATAAAAATATTTCATGCCATAATTACTTAGCCCTTGAGTTGTAGTAACTTACTCCATAAAAGTTTTTTGAGAAAAAAAATTCGTTTTTAGAAAAAAAAGCCGAGATTGTTGAACAATTATGTTTTTACTTTTTTCAGACGTACGCCTTATACTTCAGTTTTAATTCATTCGTTCAATAAGGAGGACTAAAATGTAATAAAAGTCATTTCTGATTGGTTTTTCACAATTATAGGATACATATTACATCGTAGTTAAAAATTAAAAATTCATGAAAATTGAGAACTACCTGAAATAAAAAAACATTATTTTCTAAAAAATATATTGAAAAATATTGTGGAATATACTTTTATCGGCGGCTTCCGGTGGGCTAAAATTTACATATATCAATAATTTAATCCTCCCTGTAAATAAACTACAACATTTTAGCTGCGACCACCTGCGACTGCAGTCGTGGCAGATGTTTTTGTTTGATTTTCGCTATTTACAAACACCAATATAATAAGCTAGAAAATAACCCGTAACGTTATGACGGGGCTAAATTGCTTTTTTATCAAAAAAAATTGGTCATCAAACTTGACATGCTCCAGACTAACGTATTTCACAGTTTCACTACTTTGCACGAGAACCTAAAAACGTTTGTTTACTGTTTCCGAAAGTTGAGGCTCTTGAAACATTCATCAAGAAAAATAGAGGATTTTTTTTAACATATTTACGTTGTGATGGCTTAATGCGGTGCATTATTTTACATGCAATGCAGTAGTAACCTGAAAATAACAATTTTCGTACCCGTTTAGTATGGCTTTAAAGAAGATACATATGAGAAAGAAATTTTAACTCATACAGAATTCTATATAAAAAGTTAAATAACCATTATGTTCATAAAACAATGAAATTAGAAAATCATCAAACGTTTGAAACTTCTGATTTCCTTTTCGAAATCATTCTAGTATAAAGCTGTTCCCAGTTTGTCAACATTGCCAGAAAATATTGTTCGAGGGTATCAATTGCAATAAATAAATCTTGCGTGTGGCATACAACTGATTTAGTTTATATTTTTCACTAAACCAAGAAATGAATTTGAACTATAGAGAAACCCCGATTTTACGTTTCTCAGTGGCCTAAATCAAACATAAAATGCATAAAATATGGAAAAATGTCCATTCAAATAATAAAAAAAAACCCATAAAATATGGCAAAACAGCAAAAATCAGATAAGGAAACAAAAATAATAATAAAGGTTGCTACGATGACGCTTATAAAAGGTAAAAACGCGATATTTTACGAAAATACAATTTTTTATAAATACAATTTTACGAAAATACAAAATTTTATCCAAAGTAAATACAGCATCTTCCAGAATTGAAATACTTTGCAAAGTATTTTCCTGGTCTTTATGATAAAGAAAATAAGTTTTTCACTATTAATAAGCTCTTAAATGCAGTATGGAAAGAAGAGACGAGTTGTGTTTCCTCTTCTTGTTCATTTTCATTGGCGGCCGAAGGGTCTACAAGGTCGGCTACGTATGGAGCAGTAGCATTTCTGTTTTCATGGATTAACTTTCAACAGAGTGGATTATGTTTAAAAATGTACAGAAGGAAACACGTTGCTTAATTTTAAAACATTTTTTTCTTATTTTTTTAACTGCCTAAAAAAACGTAAAATGCGGGAAATTCATAAATAACAAACTTTCCATCCGGGTTAAATTAATGTTATTAGTGTACGGAAAAACTGGGACCTGATGATAAAAACGTAAAATGTGGGGAAAACGTAGATTCGAGGGACGTAAAATCGGGGTTTCGCAGTGAATACGATCAGCCAGCAGGAAGATAGATATTACCATACAGCAATTTTAACAATTTTCCATAGAATTTTTTGAGAGTATTCGAAGTTATTGAATTTTTTCCGCTTTTTTGTCGATTTGAACCACTATGCGTCGTTTTGCTAACAACGCGAAGGCAGGATCGAATCCTGTTGCTTCTATCTCGATCTTTTTAATCAACGTACTTACTCACAGCATCCTTTTTAACATAAAGTTTTGCCATAAAATAGAATTTTACGGTTACAAATACTGGCAGCGTAAATTTCAATACTTTTGACTGTACAATTTCAGCAAAATTCTTTACAATGCGCCCCCAAGCAGTTGTTTCAAGCTTGATTTTGAAATGACAATTTTTTTCGTGGAAACTGAGATTTAAGTTTTAAGAACAACTAGCGTAGTCTATATTTTATATTTATAGATATTTACGTCTCATTAATGTAATAAAAGACCCGCATTTCAAGCTCTGTAACTTTCTAGAAGCTATTGATTGTATTCATCTGAAGCGCTCGCTGCCTTACGCTTACTTCAAGAGTTTGGGGAACGCTACTGGGAAGCAAGAGAGACCGAATGGGTTCATAGGCTTTATCTACTGTCATTATGTTGGTATTCCTTGCTGTTTTTCTGTTCTTTAGTTCAATTGTTTTGGATATCAAAATTGTTTTTTGTGCCCGTCATTGGAAATAATTAAAAAATAAAATATCGATACATTACTGTAATTCGATATATTTTGCGGTGATTCTATAATTTATATTTTCGATATTTACGTTTCATTAATGTACTAAAAGACACATACTACAAGCTCTGTAACCTTTGGGAAGCTATGGATTGTATTCATCTGAAACGCTGCCTTCCGCTCTATTTCGAGAGTTTCTGGAAGCGATCTTGGGAAGCAAGAGAGACAGAATGGGTCCATAGCTTTTTTTTTACTGTCATTATTTTGGTATTTCTTGTCGTTTTTCTGTTCAATAGCTAATTTGTTTTGAATATCAAAATTGTTTTTTGTGCCCTTCACTTGAAATATTTTTTAAAAAATATCGATATATTACTGTAATTCTATTTAATTGTAATTCTATAATTTATATTTATCGACATTTTCGTTTTATTAATGCATTAAATGACACATACTGCATGCTCTGTAACCTCCGGGAACCTATGGATTGTATTCATCTGAAGCGCTGCCCTACGCTCTACTTCAAGAGTTTATGGAAACGATACTAGGAAGCAAGAGACCGAATGGGTCCATAGACTTTTCTTACTATCATTATTTTGGTATTCCTTGTTATTTTTGTGTTCATTAACTGATTTGTTTTGGATATCAGAATTGTTTTTTTTATTATTATTATTATTATTTTTTTTTTTTTTTTTTTTTGTGCCCGTCATTGGAAGAAATTAAACAAAATGTATCGATACATTACTGCTTATTTAGGCTAATCATTTAAAAAATCATAAAGAATTAGGCCCGTTCTCACTTACGCTGGTGTAACGTGGACAATGACTTTGATTAAATAGAACTTTATATGTTTTTAAAATAATTTTAAACAGTACTTTTTGGTGTGATAATTATTGGAGAAGGAAAACGGACGTGGGTCTAGCAACTTACAAACTATTTCATAAGACACATATTTAACAATTTGCATCAATACAGAGGAAAGATGATTCGATAGACCGGACATGTAATAAGATTGGATGACAATAGAGCACCTAAAGAGACCTTTCCTGCTAAATTGTAATGTATTCGAAGAAAACAGATCCAAAACTAACTGGTATAGAGTGCCTGGAAAAAAGTCCTAAAAATAGTTAAGGTGACAGAGAAGAAAATCCAGTCAAGAACAGGACGACATGGAATGAAATTCTGAGAAAAGTGCTTGGGCCATCCGGGGTTATGGTCCTGGTGTAGAAGAGGAAAAATGACTTATTATTTCCTGAAAATGTTCAGAAACAATTTTTTCTTGCAAAATAATGTTTCTGATAATAATAATATTTTTTTTTGTTATATTATTGAGTGTCATATGATTATAATAAAATTAATAAAGGAAAAAAAAAATGTTTTAAAGATGCACGATGCAGCAATAGTTCTATTCCAAGAAACCAGGTTGAAATTTAAACGCTGAATATGTTACATGTTTATGTTTTCCCTTCTTCTTTGTTAACTTTATTAATATAATTAGGTAAAACGAGGTGTATTTTTATTTTAGCAATTGAAAATTGTTTTCTACTACATTTTCATTTTCTACGCAAATAATAAAATCCTTTTTACCTCTACTCCTTGCTACTATTGATGCTTTTTTTCTTGACTCTGTCTGCATGCAATATTTTATGCACTAAAAAACTTATGTAAAACTTCTTATGCTACAGAACCAAAATGGGGATTATTACAAGATGATTATGAGGGGGGGGGGGCGCAGTACCTCTTCTTTCAATATCAATGACTTACCTTCTAAATGCAACGGAGCGCAATTAAAGAACAATACCCCAAGAAAGAGACCAAGATCTACCCCCCCCCCCCTGCCAGAAACATTTCATCGCCGAGTGTGCGCCATGGTGCCTCCTTGACAACTCTAATTAAGTAAGCATTGCGACATTTATTAAGCACTACGAAGAGATTCAAACTTTCATTTTGGGAAACGTTAAACTAGCAATTAAATTTTGAAAGCTTAAAATTTTAAAATGTTTTGGAGAGCATGCATGTGTCACAAAGGAATGAACTGGTCAAAAACACGATTCCTAAAAATGAACGGCGCAGTACGATCTCCAAAAAAATGAACAGCTATTCTTTTAAACGGTGTACGGTTTTGAACATTGCACTAGCAGTACATTTGTTTCAGTTCAATCATTCATTTATTTTTCTTTTACTAGTTTTTAAGTTATACTACATAAGTAAACGTATAGATTTGTTTATCTTCTCTACTTAATAATAAAGCATTCAGTATCATTTGCTCTTCAGCTTTTTGTCGCCATCTTGTTTACCCCTGTAAGTACCTCAGAATCAGAATGACGTAAATCATATAATCGCTACTTTACAGGAGAGAGGGAAAACATTTGTCTGGTGCACACAAAGTATGAGATTTGGCCCTTTGGCCCTCTTAACACTAATAAATAACTACAACGAATTCTTTTTTTATAAGTGTGTTCATATGGCTCGATGCGGATTATGATTCTACATACAACGCACAAACAAAACCGTAATTTTTGAACTTACTCTAGTCTAGTTCTGATGTAGAGTTGATGAATGAGGTTTTATTTCGTTAGAGCCCACTTTCCGGGTTTTTAAAAAATATTTGCAATTTAATTATTTGATAATTTTTAGTTCTTTATGTTATACAATTTTCAACGAATATTTTGAATAATTCAAAATATTTTTTAAAATGAACGAAGTCGTTCAAATGAACAAGTTCAATGAACGGGCAACAGAAGTGAACGATCCTCTGATGAGCGGATTATTTAAAAAAAAAACGACATTTCTTATGTCTAGTGGAGAGGTTAGTTTTTTTGCAGAAGTATAGTTAGTGTTTGTCATTTAGAAACTTACCACTCAGAAGAGGCAGAAGAAAATCAAAGATTGTTGTTCATAACGAATAAATACCTTTATAGTTGAAAATTAAATAAATGAATAACCAACGTTTTAATGCACAAAAATCGCAAATTACTGCAGTTTTTGTGCATTAAAGCGATAATAATTCATTCATTTAATTGTTGTTCATATTTACTCATATCTGTACCTCAGAGTCAGACTGACGTAAGTCCAAAAATTGCGACTTTCCGTTTATTAGTGCATTGTATGTATAAGCCTGCCACATCGTTAAAAAAAAAAATTCCTTTCATGTTTTAACCAGGGTTAAGAGCGCGTTCCATCCTTTCCATGCGACAGAAAAAAGTTTTTCTTTCTCCTGTAAAATGATCATAATGTGCCTTACATTCTTCTGGCTCCAAGGTACAGATGATCTGGTAGTTTTTTCATTCATCAAGCAAAAATCAGCTGATAATGCGACACTTTCCAAGCCTTCATGATTGAATTTCTTACTTCGAACAGGATCAATTATTGAAAACCATCGATTAAATGAATTTCATAAAGCATGCATAATTCCATATCATCGACCTTCTTCATTACATCATCATGACGTAATTCAAACGAGAAATGAAAAACTACTAAATATATTCGCTTTTGAAAAACGAAAACTAATCCAGCCACCCCTGGGACATTCGTTGTGCCAGATTCATTTGTGAAATTCAATTTCCATTCCCATTTTCTCTTTCTCTACGTCACTTTCCACTGCTAGTAGCTACACAGATGAGTTTTTTTAATCTGTAAAGCTCTATCTTTTAATAGAAGGCCCTCCGAGGCAAATTTAATTACGAAGAAAGTTTTGATATTTGTTTTTAAAAGATGATCTCTTGGGCGAAGAACCGGATGATTTTCCAGTCGAATGAAGATCAATCTGCGTTGCATGAATTTACAAGTGGAATAAATAACTCGGTTAGATTTCAATTTGTGCTTCTGAGACTCATTTTTAACTCATACCTTTTTTAGTAAAAGAAAATGGGAACTAGTTCTAATGAGAGGCATTATATTCTTTTAAATCCATCTTTTATTTCTTTTGACAGCTATCCTGATAGCCCAGCATAGCACGGCAAAGATACAGGTACATCTGTATCAGTAACAAAGGTTATTGCGGGGATCGAAATTAGGACATAATTAGGCGCCATTTAAAACTAGCTTTTCTTTTATCTATTTGCCAAAATGACCTGCTTTGGTATAATTTTTAAATAATTCAAACATATTTAGCAAAACTCTCATCTGCCGACCCTTCAGAAAATTTTGCTGTGGTGAAAAATAAAACATAAGTTTGAAAGATCCCAGTTTTTCTTGCTTTACAACGTGAGAACGTAGGTTCGATAGTTTCAACCACGAATCCGTTCAACTGACGTATTCAAGCGATATACAGGGTCCCAAATATATATGTCCCAAAATGACCACATAAACTCTGCACAGTTAAATTCCTCGTTGGGTGTACATAAGAACTTCCCAAAGAAGCGTTCCGGTACGATCCATAGTTTAGGAAAAAAATACGAAAAATAAAGTATTACGTCACTGCCGGTGCAAGGAAAAAACACTTTATTGAACATATCAACAGCAGTATACGTACATTATGTATAACAACAAATACGTGTAATGACGTTTTAAACATTATCGTCTGGAATGATATGCAAATACTGTTGCTGATAAAGTATGATATAACAACGTCAAAGATCAGATTATGCAGACACGTGTTTCGACGTTATACGGAACGCTTTTTTCAATGCAAAAAGTAATGAGCCTATGGATGAAAAGACCGTATAAAGAAAATATATTAGTATTTGTCATCACAAATTATCTTTTTCTTGTAACGTAGACTTGGGAAAATACTACACCATGTCGTCCGTGATAAAACTCTGGAAACACTTACTTCGTATTCCTGATGTAAGTCGAGGGCTCGATTACCACCGCTGACCAGAGTGTTATTTCCATCCTCTTGCTATGTAAATCTTTACAACGTTCCACTGATTGGAAATAAATAAATTTACTTTGTATTTTATTATTTGAAGTTCACCCTTTTTGTGATGCAATGGCACCCCCAGTTCCCACAGTTATGGGACACGATGACAAACAAAAAACGAGGACTGAATGCAAAATCGTTATCGTTAAACTGAAGCTTTTAGTTGCTAATTACGACTAACGACCGCTAGTTTCGAGCCCTAACATAGTGACAGAGTTGCAACGTCTCACAAGAGCCATACTGTAACACATTTGTGACATGTTTCATATGACTTCAATGAGGCGTTGCGTCAACAACTTATTTATGACGAGTAACTTTAATTTTATGAAGGCGTCACAGCAACGTCATTTTGACGTCGCCATGGGCTGACATTCGAAAGTTGTTGCAATACAGTCTGTTACTGACTATAAAACGACGTTTCGGGACCGTCATCTGACGGAGACTCTTATTTGACCGTCCTGCGCTTTTCATATTGGAGTCTTATTTTAGTTACTGTACTATCAGGAAAACAGTTTCATTTGTCCCTAAAAAGCGCGGAGACAGATTTGGGGAAGCAGTTGGCACTTCATCAAAAGTGGAAATATTTACGTTGTCCAAATTTCACTGCAATTTTATGTAAAAAAATCGATTTTTCTGGACCTTTGAACATTTTTTAC
Source organism: Uloborus diversus (assembly GCF_026930045.1). Taxonomy (NCBI): domain Eukaryota; kingdom Metazoa; phylum Arthropoda; class Arachnida; order Araneae; family Uloboridae; genus Uloborus; species Uloborus diversus. Next base: position 67,625,936 of record NC_072738.1, read on the forward strand.
CAAAACCCATTAAAACATTCTTGTACCAAATGCTCTTTTTCGAAACAATCAGACATTTCAAGTTTAATAAATCTGAACATTTTCATTTTGCAGACAAATTTGATATGACTTCCCAACACTGATGATCAAAATAATCTTGAGGTTAAGACATTGAAAAAATGTAGCCTCGCTTTATAATTCTCAGATCAAGTTCGAATCTTTGGAGAATCCGAAACAAATGATTTCTCTAACTTATGGTCTTCGGATATTGCACATTATGAATGTGAATTTCGGATAGATTAATCTGATTCATTATTCTTGAGATTAGCTTATTATATGCAAACCAGTTCATAGTCTAGTTTAAAGATCAATTTCATATTCAAGATTATTTTAATCAGATCTTCTGGCTGCCCATTGTCACTTGAAATTAGGTTTGCACATTAAAGCGAATTTGCTTAAATTAAAATTTGCGGATTACTGGTATAGCTTAGATTTTGATACTCAGATCTTCAACTCCACGAAATTAGATGAAATGTGACAAGAAAAATTCAAAAAATTACATATGTTTCTTTGTCTTGGACAAAGTTTGTGAAGCTATACAAGGTGGGATTGGAAGGACTTTGCTTAGCAAAGTATCATCGAAATGAGAAACATAGATTGAGTGATCTAGATGTGAGATCACATAAGAAATTTCAGAAAGTTGTACTTTAATTCTACTAACAAAAAGTATCACACATGTGCAAACCGGATATTAAAAACAACGTTATTTATGAAACAAGAAATAACAACGTTTAATTTCATAAACAGCAAATTACTGCAGACACATGTTTCAGCGTTACAAGGAACATCTTTTTCAATGAAAACGAATTGATTTTATGGATGAAAAGATAATCTTTTATGGAGAATGAAAATGCCGCATGTTTTTTCCGTCATAAGCTCAATTCTCTTGCATTAGAAAACGTGCTCATTTTAACACAAAAACACGTGTCCGCAGTAATCTGCAGTTTGAAACTGAACATTGTTATTTCGTATTTCTTTTTTCAAGCACAACGTTAGTTCAACTCTCACTGTTATGTGTGTTCACAAAAACTCTAGGTAAATCAAGGAAACACTAACCACAACCCAATACTTGAGGAAAACCAATCAATGTAAAATTTATAATATTAATGCATAGACTAATAATAAGAGTAGAACGAGCTTTCCCAGACTTGCTGATGAAAAAATTGGTTCATGGATACATCATGTGACTGGTGGAGGGCTTGGCGAAAACTTTGGCAGCATGGTTGCTAGATGGCAACATTATCTATAGTTTGGCACTCGACATGCATTTTAAGACGTAATGTGTTTTCATTATAATTTTTTTCCAGGTGCAGAGATTGAACTGTTTTTCTTTTAGTTATGCATTATTTTGACATTAGTAATTAGTTTTTGATCAGTTTTCAGTAACTTTTATTTCATTTGGAACTGCTACGTCAGCGTTGGCGTGAACGTAATGGCGTAAACGTTTTGCGTTGCATCTTTAATAGCTTAGAGAGTTATTGAAATTGACTAAAGAAAATGCAGTGCTATCTAAGCGAAAAACTCACTATATTAACAAAATATTTGCAACTTAGAATAACAAATTTACAAATTGGACTCCATAAGAGATCATTTTTCCGTGTTCCATCAATTCTATTTATTTTATTTCTCGCGGGCGTTGATCGTCTGCTACGATCAACGCCCGCTGTTTCTAGGATATCCACCAGTCACATGGTTTGGTTTATGAGCAGCAAAAGGGTTGCCATAGCTCGGTCTATTATTATTATTAGTCTATGTATTAATGCGAAGTTGGCAACTGAAGTTTAGCGTATCTATTCATAAAAAATCCTCCAGCTGAGTTTCTCATTGAAATATAATACTGTTTAAAATCAATGTTTCAAATATTAATATCCTCTCTTCATTCGTAACCAAAACTAAAACCTGAATTTTCAAACACTTAACGGATGTTTTTATTATCAGGTTTGTTTATATTTTTACGTAAAAAAAGTAGCCAACAGTGCCGTGGAAATTTAGATAATGTAAGCAAATGCATAAAAGAAAATGAACGTTACGAAGCGGGTTCTTCTCAATTTAATTGAAAGATATAGGTTGAACCAAATCATTACAAGGCTAAATTTTAACTAGATATCTTAATGAAATAAGAAGTTCCATCTAGAAAGACTGACAGGCATTTCTGAATCTCAAAACCCTACTTTTCAACTTTAAATTTATAAACATTTATTCTTGTATTTTATTAATTTTTGACTTTTTGTTTTTACGATACTTTTAAGAGGCTTTAAGCCTTCTTTCCTACTTTTGCCCCTTTTTCTTTACTGCTACGGGAAAGTAGCTTAAAACGGTAAATCATGTTTAAAATTTTCATGCTGATGCTCATTCAATTTGAAGACAACTTTTCTTCTTCCTGAATGGAAAATATCAAAGAACACTGTGTAGAAAAATACTATATTTTACATAATGTACTCAAAAAAAAAATAAGTAATAATACTTGTTGAAATTCAAACTCCAGCATTTTACCATTTTATCCTTTGAACAATCGTTTACTATATTTAGAAGAGCAGTGACTCTCATTAATGCGCACCCTTTTATACCGTACTTTGCTTAATTCGGAGAGCCATCTAGATGTACATTTTGTATAAACAGAAGGCAAATTATCATATTAATGTATTTTTGAAGGCCCTGTTTTTTTATTAATGAAGTAGTAGCTCGTGGTTACTTTGCATATGGATTTTAGTGGTTTTGAAACTATATGCATGTACTCTTTAAACTGTTAGTTTGTTTTATACAACTTTGAAATGATTTTTGTTTTCACTTCTTTTTTTTTTACTCCCGCCACAGAAACCAAATTTTTCTGTAGTTCGCAGTGTTTTAAATACTGTAAGAGCACTTCGTTTCGCAAAAACGAAGATATCGGTGCTTTCGCTAGCTGAAAATTTTGCGAATTTTATATGAACAGAATCGAAAGTTTAAAAATCCGCTACAAAAAAAAAAAAAAAACATTTTGCGAGGCTTAAATTTTCGCAATTTCAGCGGGCTGGGGAAAACAAGTGCTTATGCAGTGAATAAATGAAAAAATCTTTTTTCATTAATTGCTACTCTGTATTTTTGACCTATTAATGAGCTTAATCTATTGCTGTTTATAGGTGTAAGATTTTTCAACATCTAAAAGCATTTTTAAGCAGAAATCTAAGCAAAAATACTTTTAAAAATATCTCTCATAAAAAAAAATTAATAATTTGTACGTTAAAGGATAAGTTTTGTAGGCAAACCACGTAACTTGGAGGGAAAGAGAAACCGGAACGGAAGGAATCCGATTACCGGAGTCGTCTTTCCCTACGAATATATATATGGGGGGGGGGTGCAAGTTTTTCCGGAATGATACAGTGAAGGCGGCTAAAGAGCGCTGCAAGCAGTCGCCAAACGAGGCAAGTCGTTACGGGATTCTGGTTTTGTTCGCTCAGGAAAAGTTTCGATTTCGGCTGAGAAATTGGGAAGTGAATCGACGTGGCAGAAATGAAAGAATAAATGTTTCTTTTTGGCGGAAGATGGACACAGATCATGTAATGATTTTTCGTGATGTTATTCTTCGGTAGATTTAATCGGGTTTTGTCACTAATGTTATCGGTTGGAATCATATTCACACCTGCTTCGAATGAATTGAAACCCCAGTAAAAAGCCTATAAAGTAAGAGCATTTTAATATAACACTTTACAGAGGCTATTGAGCTTACGTAGAACCTATTAAAAAGTCATTTTTAAATAATATTGTTGTTGATATTATTGTCTTTTCTGTGGAGTGCAATAAGGTCTAAATATTTCCAAGCATTTGAAGGATGAATTTTGCGAATTCTGGGGCCTGAAGAGTGTATAGAGTGTTCTTTGGTGGCAAGCTAGGTTGGCTTAACAATTAAAAATTGCTCAGGCGTTAATTGATATGGGGACAGTGTTTGCATTTTTCAATTCTCCCTCCCCCTCCCAAAAAAAAATAATATTTTTACTTTTTAAGTTAATATTTTTACGTTTTTTTCTTAACGAAATTTTGAAATTTAATTTCAAGGATCTTTCAAGAAACATATGTATTTTATAAGTTGTCATATCGGGCGCTATGTTTTGTAATTCGGTATCAGAGAAGTCTGCCACCAGAATGGAACGAAGGAACCACAGTGGTCTTCGGCATTCAGCCAATTCTACAAAAATATCTGTGACAGAAGTTTCATTGTAAGGTGTTTGGCCATCCACTCTAAACCGAACTTGCTTCTCAGATCTTCCAATTGTTCCTGTACCTGAAGAAATGTTTGTCCTGGCACCACAGACAAAGTTTCCAGGAGGCAAAGACGTGCAAACAGCTATGGCAATGGAGCCACTGTATGGTTTTAATACCCTCGCTCCATTCCGGCTTTCTGATGATACTGGATAACAAAATCTTTTCAAACGGTACGACAAGTTGAGTTGCAGAGTCGGAGTCGAGAGTTTTAAATTGCAAGAGCTGAAGTCGAAGCCATAGTCGATTATCTTCCCTCGAAGTTCACAACTCTGCCCCCCTGCTAACGAAGTTACAGTCGGTCTGATTTTGAGGATAAGGAGACGGAGTTGAACGCTGTAAAATTCCCGGAGTCTGAGCCAAAGTTGGTCATTTTCCATCCGATTCTGCAGCCCTAATGACATTTCTGATAATAATACATTTCTGATGAGTCTTTTGTTAAGAAGTTGTTGTAATGTTGCTCTATCATTTGCAATAAATCTTTTCAGTTAATTATGATTTGATTCTTTTTATGAACAATCGAAAGCTAAATTTTCCAATGACTAAATAATACTGCAGGCAACCAGGAAAATATCAAATAACTTTAAAATGAAAGAACTTTTGGATTTCTTCTTCGATTTGAGTTCCAGAATCCTAAATAAAATCAGACGGAACAATACTATTTAAGTTTTAAAATTTTTGACTATAGTTTAAGTTTTTAATAATTTTTGCAAACGTCACCGATTTTCTGCTTCTGATTTCATTTATTCACTCGAACGGTTTATTGTTCAAAAAAAAAGAAGAAATATCCTAGACGGACATTTCTGCTGCTGACAGGCGAAGTATGTCCCTTTCCAACCAGAAATTGGTCTCCCGATTAAATTTAGTATTTAAAAGAAGAATTTTCTTACTGAAAGAATACGGCTTCTTGGCTTCTTTTTCATTTCTTGAAAGTCGGCGGGTTTGGAGTTAAAGCGACGGAAAGGGAGAAAGCGGGAAGAAACAAAAAATGTGTTAGGAAATCGGATTACACACACAACTGATTTTTCGGAGCTTTCTGCGCCGAAGCTTAACGAAGAGGAAACATTGATTAGATTGGACCAATACGTCCACAGACAATGCTTTAGCCTCCAGAAATTCTTTCCATTCATCAGCCAGAAAAAATGGATTTTTTTTTTTTTTAGTTTGGCGGACACTCTAAGTGGGCTTGTTTATTAGCATCGAAAATACATGCAATCGAAACAAATTATGATAAACTCTACAAGACTGATACGGAAACGTGCGTCTGTTTATGGTGAATGCGTATTTCGTATGCTTTTGCATCAACATCATAAAGATGAACCATTAAAAAATCACGATGTAATAAACTCAACAACACTGATAGGGACACTTCTATCGGTTAATAGTACACCGGTGTGAAAATTATTACAATAATTGTGAAATTTATAGTAAATCCTTGTTATATCAAAGCAATATTACTTTATTTTTAAAATGTAGACATATTTAATATTGAGGCAGCATCCTCCTACTTTTTTATTAGGATTCAATCCGTCTTGGCATTCATTTTATATGTTTTTGGCAATTAATTTGTATTTTCTCGTCATGGTGCCAAATTTGAATGATTCCTTCTGTAAGACAATTATTGTTTGTGAAGTTCTATTTCTTCAATTTTTTCTTTACAATAGTTCAGATGTTTTCTATTGGGCTCATATTTGGACTGTTTCCATGCCGTGGAAGTGCTTTTACATATTTTTTTGCATTCAACACACAGATAATGCTTTAAGACAGAGAACTCCATTATGCATGAATATGAAGTCTCCATTTGGAAACCAAGTTTTTAACTATAAAACCTTTGTTCAAGCACTTTTTCATGCTGAAATTGGGTCCTCATGCCTTCTACAATGCTTAAACATCCAGCATCCTGAGCGAAAATTACGCTCCAATTCATAACTTGGGAGGGGTGTTTAACCATTTGTGTTATGCGACTCGGGAAAATACTTTACTGGTACATCTCCTGACATACTGACTGCTATCTTTTCGTATTTGAAGCATTGATGTAATAGAAAACTATGCCTAAAGGGTAAAAAGTACCTTAATGTATGTAATTTTTTTGGGAAATATTATAAACAGTTCTGAATCTTAAGTCAATATGCAATAAATTTAATTTTAGGAAAAGACTGAACAACTTGAATTTAACTGAACAATTGAAGGAAAATTAATATTTCTCATCTTGTTCTTATTAGTAGTAAATAGTTTATGCACAATTTTTGCTCAAGCAAGTCTCTTTGTCATAGCATATTTGATTTTTGCTCTCTTTACGAGGATAACGAGCACCGAGTTAAACTGAGATGAGTTTTCTACGAATAAAAAGAATTACATACATTTACTCCATGCACTTATAGAGATGTTTTTAGTTCATGATCAGTTGTTTTTCTGTTAGTTTTGGCAATATGAATTAATTTTATTACTGTTTTTGCAAACAATTTACTTTTCTACTGCGTTTTCCTACTCTGGAATTTATATATTTACTTTTGAAATTCAAAAATCTTTTCATTCTACACACAGATGCTTGCAAAATTTTTAGTTTTAGCGATTTAGCGATATTTGTTGCGTATGGTGATTTTCTTAGATGATACACTTTATTGCAGTTAGTGTTCTAGAAAAAATATCACTTTTTTCGCATTAGTTCTTTAACAAAAGAAAAAAAATACTGCCGACTATAAACTAATTGAAGCTGCGAAAATTGAATTGCTTTAAGAATAAAATAATACTGATGCCAACCCAAGGAAAGAAAATAGAATACTAGCACAGCAAGCTGATAGTTTTTAAATTTTATTTTAAATTCGATTGTTAATCAAACACATGCTTTATGCAATGCGAACAATTTCATTACTTTAGATCAAATATTTCTCTATTTTATAAATGTCAACATTAAAAAAAATAATGTCCCCAAAACTACTCTAAAGAAGTGAAAATATGATTAGAATAACAAAACAAATTATCCTTTATGAATTATTGCAAATATATACAAAATTATTTCAGAAAAACTGAAAAAATCACAATTATTCTAATAATTTCCCCACCTCTGTAAGTGCGTGTCTAGTGTGTTTGTGCATCCACATCGTAAATATGTGCATTTTAACCACAATGTTTTAAATTCAACAAGACTGGTATGGGAAAGCACTTCTGTTTATGGTAAATACGTATTAAGTCTGTTTGTGCATCAACATATCAAACCACGTTATGATAAACTCCACAAGACTGATACGGAAACGTCTGTTTATGGTAAATACGTATTAAGTCTGTTTGTGCATCAACATATCAAACCACGTTATGATAAACTCCACAAGACTGATACGGAAACGTGCGTCTGTTTATGGGGAATGCGTATACCGTATGCTTGTGCATCACATCATAAAGATGTACCATCAAAAAATCACGATGTAATAAACTCAACAAGACTGATACGGACACTGACGTCTATTAATAGTAAATACGTGTTCATGTTCAGTATGCTTGTGCACCCACATTATAAACATGTGTATTTAAACCACATTATCAAAAATTCAACAAGACTGATACGGGCAAGCATGTCTGTGTGTGGTAAAGACGTATTAAATATGCTTGTGCATCAACATCGTACACTGTAAAAAATTTTCGAAACGTTACTGAGTATTCCCGTGTAACGTTTCAGGATTTCAATGGTTTTTATCCACTTCCTAGAAAAATCAAGTATCATTTTCAAAAAGTTTCCTGAATTGCTACAAGTTGCACAAATGCAGACTTCTCACTATTGTGTCAAAAATATTTTTAGCTCCCAGTTTAAAGATTAACTGAGAGTATTTATAAAGTGTATCAGCCTCGATTCGATTACGGTCCATCAATGCTGATTAAGCTCCCAAAGGGAGTGAATAGGAATGGATGACGTTGCTATGCGAGAATTGCAGGTGAGTACAATTCTTTATACTTACTTACAATTCTGGCCAGGGCTGCGGAGTCGGAAGGAAATTGGCCGACTCCGACACCGGATTTTTAAAAAAAATTTCCATTGTATTTTTTCAACTCCTTTTCTCCCTTCAGGGGAAGGGGGAAAACCTCTAAACAGAGATTGCAATATTAATTCCTTTTATGAAAATTTCGCAATTCGGTTTTTTATTGTAAACACAAGACGCAAACAACGTTAGAAATTCAATTTAAAAATCAAATTTTCAATAGTTACGAGTTAAAAAGTGAGATTACTTAAAAATCCCTTTTAAAAAAATTGAAAAGGATTATCTGTAATTTGCCCCCCTTTAATGTTTAACAAATAGATATTGATCAAATCGTGTGCTTTCAAGTTTTGAAAGCTGTAACTTGAGAGCTTTTTTGAAAGCTTTTCTTTCTAAATCCAAGTTTTTGAGAGGGGGTGGTTTGCCCCGGGTGACACCCATCTGGTAGATGACACCCAAAAATAATTTCAGAGTTTATAAAAAATATAAATATTTTAAATTATATTTCATCAATAAAATTTCAACGAAAATAGGGCACATATACGTCAGGAGCTAATTTTACACAAAATGCGGTGGTATACAAATATGTACGAATAGCTTTTACTATACCTATATTTCTTCGCTAAATTTTTAATTTAAATTTTACTGGCTGCTTTAGAATTAACCTTAATATAAAAATTTTAAGATTAACTGCAATTATTGAGTATTATAAGCAAGAAATAATTTACACTTCTTTTGTTCCATACTTTGAAGTGAGAACCAAGCTTATAGAAATAGTCTTAATAAAGAAAAAAAACATTAGATTATTTCATCGAATCGTTTGGATTCGTGCTTTCGCGGCAGAACTTCTTTGAATATGCCGATCACCCTTAAACGTTTCAACCTTAGCTACGGGCCTCAACTTACTAATTTGTTACGTTTCTTTTACTGTTTTATAACTGAGAACAAACAAAACACTATACTTCTATTTTTTTTTGAAACTGATTACTTGAAAATGTTAGACAACAAACCGTTTGCAGACAGTTGCTATTAGTTAAGTTAAAAAACAAGCAAACTAGGGGACGGCTACAGATAGTTCGGTAAGCACTCAAGCTAGCTGAATGTCATAATGGCAGTTATGTTCTCATTAGTATCTTTTTATACATGTAATCGAACCAATTGGTAGTCAGTTTTTAAGAAATGAAAGGAGAGTCAGTGAAAAGGAAAGAAAAAAAGAAGCCCGGAGTCGGAGTCGTCATGTTTTCTATCGACTCCGACTCCAACTCCTCTTTCCCAAAATCAGCCCGACTCCGACTCTTCGACTCCGACTTCACAGCCATGATTCTGGCTTGGCCTTGTTTGCAATAGAGCTTATGGAACTTTCTTAATAAATCAGGAAGGTGCCAAGCTATAATATTATACCTGCCCAATTTTTCTCTCAAGTTCCAGAGACACTAGCTTCAATCAGGAAGATTTCTAAACGTTTCAGGAAGCTTCCGGGATAGTTTCAGGAATGTTACAGAATTTTAGAGGAAAACGTTCCTGGTTTTCGTAAGGCATCTTACTGGCAGAAATTAGGCACATCAGCTGCCCATTATTTTCCAGGAACGTTTCTGAATCGTTTTTACAGCGCAAATACGTGCCATCAAACCTCGTTATAATTACTTCAACAACAGTTTTACGGACACGTTCGGTGAATGCGGATTCGGTATGCTTGAGCATCAACATCGTAAATACGTACCATCAAGTCACGTTACAATAAACTCAAAAAGACTGATTTGGACAATAATGTCTGTTTATCTCGACTATGTGTAGAAACTAACCTTGTGCACTGTAGCAACATCGTAAATTAGTGCTATCGAACCCCGCCAACTAAACAATATTGATAGGGGCACTAATATTTATACATACGGAATTCTTGATTAACCATTCTGCATAAACGTCGTAGATCTATGCAATAAATGAACTGAACAATGCCAGCAAAAAAACAAATAAATAAAACAGAGAGGGTATGTGCATCTTATTAATTAATTAAACAAATTAAGATAAATGATTTTCCTTCTCAGAACTACATATTACATTGAGTAAATATCAGGGTGAGATGGCGATATTCCTCCTGAAATTTATCTGATGCCTTCCTTGAAGATTATCGGGGAGGGAGACTTTCGCAGAAGGAACACTGGAAAAAAAATTTCGAAACGTTACCGGTTATTTCCGAGAAACGTCTCAGGATTTCACACGTTTTCACCTATTTCCCCGTAAAAACAAGTATCTTCACAAAAAAGTTTCTTGAATCACTACAAGTTGCACGCGTGCAGACTTTTCACTGTTGTGGAAAATATTTTTAGCAACCAGTTTAATGATTGAATAAACGTGTTTATTATGTGTATCGGCCTAAGGTCGCTTATGGCTTGTCCAGGTTGACTAAGCTCCCAATGAGAGCAACAAAAGTCAATGAACAGCCACAGCTTTGCAAGGCAGGAATTGCAGGCAAGATATATATGGTTGGTTCCTTCTTGCATAGCTTTGGACGTGGTTGCTCTGATTTTTTGGAGCCTTCTTCGTAAATCAGGAAGGTTCTAATCAATAACACTAAACCTACTTAATTTTTCTGGAAGGTTCTAGAGACACGGCTGGCTTCAACAGGGGATATTTCGCACTTCTTCAGAAAGTTTCAAGGTTAATTTCAGAAAGGTTACTGATGTATAGCGGAAAACGTTCCTGTTTTTTCCAAGATAAGTTACTGAAAGAAATTGGGCACATCAGCTGCCTATTATTTTCCAGGAAAGTTTCTGAATCGTTTTTACAGTGAATATTCATCAATCTAAGACATTGTAAAACTTGTTAAGACTTGAATAAAGTTACGCGGAAAAAATAAAGCAACGAACTTTTAAAATGTTGAAACACCCGAAAGAAAACATTCCTTTGAAGTCACCCATTCCATTGAAAAATGGAATTTTATGCCGATGGTTATGTCCAATGGATGGTTATTATGTCTACATATCTTCTCTTAAAACATACATGTGTAATATAGAAATTGTGTAATACTTTAAAACTAATGTTTCATTCATTAAGAAAATACTTAGTAATATTTTTTTGATAATGATGAAAATGATGATTAAGAGAAAGACAGTAAAGAATATAAACCTAAAAAAAATTACGGCGGAAGCCAAAAACTTAAGACACATATTTTTTGATGAAAGCTGCACATTTGTGTTTTGAATCTAAAATAAATCGTTTTCCTATTGTATAAAAACAAAGCTGCTTGAAGAGACAACAAAATGTCATTTTTGAAACAATCCTGGTTTACATACATATTGGTCAGTTGCAGATAGATTTGAACTCGCTAATAGGGAGCACTGTTTTAACAAGAACTGAGATTTAGGGAGGAAATCGAAACGAGTTTGGTTAGTACAATATTAAGTCTATTGGAACAAAACTCGCTTTTATACTCCCCTCAAAACCCGCTTAAAGCCGCTTGCCTTGCCTAGTGGTCAGAGATGTCTGACTGCGACAGGAAGGTCCGGGTTCGAATCCCGGCTCGGGCATGGACGTACTCTCTCTCTCTTGTCCTTTTTTCACTGTGAAAACGATTCAGAAACGTTCCTGGAAAATAATGGGCAGCTGATGTGCCCAATTTCTGCCAGTAACATATGTTGGAAAAATCAGGAACGCTTTCCGCTAAAAGTCAGTAACCTTTCTGAAATTAACCTCGAAACTTTATGAAGACGTGCGAAGTCTGCCCTGTTAAAGTCAGTCATGTGTCTAGAACCTATTAGAAAAATTAAGTAGGTTTAGGGCTATTGATTAGAACCTTCCTAATTTACCAAGAAGGCTCCATAAAAATCAGAGCGACCACAGCTATGCAAGAAGGAACCAAGCATATCTCGTGCCTGCAATTCCTGCCTTGCTAGGCTGTAGCTACCCATTGACATTTTCGCTCTCATTGGGAGCTTAGTCAATCTGGATAGGCCGTAAGCAACCTTAGGCCGATACACTTAATAAACACGGTCATTCAATCTTTAAACTGGTTCCTAAAAATATTTTTCACAACATTGAAAAGTCTGCACGCGTGCAACTTGTAGCGATTCAGGAAAATTTTTTATGAAGATACTTGTTTTTACGGGGAAATAGGTGAAAACTCGTGAAATCCCTAGACGTTCCACGGAAATAACCAGTAACGTTTCGGAATTTTTTTAGTGGTGTGAAAATGTGTGTTTGTGCTGTGAATGGTTGCCTATCCTATAAACGGGTCCCTATGGCATGTGTGTACTGTAGAAATCGAACTTCACACCAAATTACGGTACAGTTGGAAAAGTGAAGCAGCGCTCCCGAAATTACCAGCCTAGCTGGCACACGACAACAACAACCCGCTTAAGTGAGTAATATTTTTGCAATTCATAGAAGGTCTATTGATTTCCTTCTCAGAAAAGATTATTCTATTTTTGGAAAAAGTCCATCAACAATCTGAGTTTAACCGAAAGAGAGATAAAACACAAACCATGAGAATAAAAAAAATATACGGTCCTTTTTTGAAATTCAGTGCAGAAAAACTTCAAACTATTTTGAAGCCACGGATGCAAATGACGGTGTTTGATGGACCCACGTTCTTCGAAAAAAATAACAATAAAGAGACAAAAAAATAAAGAAAAAATTAATTTGAATGTTGTCATCTTAAATTCAAACTATGTTTTTCGCAATCACGAGTGTGTGTGTATGTAGGCGTGTGTGTTTATGTGTGTGTGGAGGGGGGGGTATGTGTTTGTGTGTAGGGGTATATGTATGTGTGTAGACATATGTGTTTGTGTCTGTGTGCAGGCATGAGTATGTGGGTAGTTGTCTGTAGGTATGTGTGTATGTGTAGGTGTCTGTATGTATGCGTGCTTGTGTATGTGTTTGTGTGTGTATGTGTTTTTGTATGTGTGTGTAGGTGTATGTATGTGTGTGTGTATATGTGTGGGTGTGTAAGTGTGTGTATGTATGCGTGTAAGTTTAGGATATGGACGCAACCTGGAGACGGCTTTCGCTGGAGGAGCAGCATCGTGAGGCGGCCGGTCGACGGTGGTGCTGGCAGAGGGTGCTGGTGGGAAAAATAAAATGATAGCACGCCAAAACAGTAAAATGAGAACAATAAGCAATCGTGATTGCTCAATAAGACAGTGCAAATCAAAGAACCAACTTCTTTGGTACTGTACAGAAATATAAAATAACAAATCAAGCATGTATGTATTTTTATGATTTTTTTCACGAACCCTTTTTTTACGAGCACTTGGTTATAACGAGCAAATATCGTGCTTTCTTTGCTCTCATTATATGTGAGTTTGACTGTATTAGCACAAAATTTTACGAGTTATTATGTAAGTGTACCACATACGGAGTGATAAGTTTGTAATAAGATATATGTTCTTATTTTATTCCCGTCAACTGTCAATAAAGCTACTGACGTCACTGCTTATAACTCTAACTAGCAGGAAAATGACAAAACAGTCAATGCATGACGTCAGAGAAGATAAACACTCCAATTGGAGAATTACTGAGTCGAAAACTACTATCACCAGCTAAAAACCAAAACATCGCCATCTAGAATATGAGACCAACTTACTGCAATTCTCTAAAAAGTCAATTTTTGAGAAAAGAGGTGAAAAAGAAATTTATAGCTGTAATTATAAAAGCTGCCTCAAATTTTTGTAAAATAATTAAATTTTCTTTTCCTGAATATAAAAAAAGGCCATTGACTGGTAGACGTCTGATTTGAAATTGTGGTAAAGCATTCGTCCATTGACTCGATATGAAAGCAGTACCCCACGTACGCAATTACATTCTAATATTTTGCATTAGAGCACACGAAAGAGGACTTTTAATGACCAACTGAGAAACATTTCAGGCAGAAGCAGAAGAAACCAAAAGATTAAGATTTTATTTTTTCGCCTTACACGAGCTTTTAGTAAAGATTCCAGACCATTTTATGGGCCGTTTTGTAAATTGCTTTATTTAGCCTTTCGAGTTTTTCCGCCAAATAAACCATCATCAATGAGCAAAAAACTAAACCAAGAAACGAAATAGAAGAATGGTACTTTCTTATCGGACGAAGAATTTTCTATTTAAAGGAGCATTAAAGTTATGAATGGTTGTAGAAACATATCATAATTTATTTCATGTTTTCGAAAACGAATAATAAGAAAGAACGTTTTCTCATTGCGCATTCATTTTCCTTTCTGAAAGCAATTTAATGGTAGGATGAATTTTAAGTAGGATATCAAAGAAAGAGATTTATAAATGTCTATTGGACAATCACAATGACAAATTTCGTCAAGTGACAAAAATTTGAATTCATATGTACATACACAAAACAAATCAAATACAAGTTTAATAATTGCTCACAAATTGCAGCGTCAGCGTAATTTTTTTTTTTTTTTTTTTTTTTTTTTTTTTTTTTGTATGATGAAGTAGGATGAAGTTTAAAACCCGTGATTGCCAAAGTGGTTCATATGGTCTGCTAGACCCCTAGGGTCTGCTGAAACCTATCAGGTGTTCACGTCAACAAAAGTTTTAAAAAAAGGGAGTGGGAAGGTCCATGAGATTTACACTAAAGTCAATAAGACTAAATTCTGTTTAGCACTTTATCACCAAAATTTTACCACAATTTTTCTTAACGTGCGAGGCATTCACAAATTATGTCACGCTTAGAGATCGTTCCTGATATTGTGAAAGTTCGTGACAAGGGGGAGGTAGGGAGTAACAGAAAGTGTGACAACACCCATTTTTTTATGACAATATGTTTATGGAAAATAAAGGGACATCTGACAAGGTGAAGTGAGGAGTTAAGGTAAAGGGTGACATTTTGTAGAGGAGGGGTCAAAAAAGGTGTAAAAAAGGGGGTGGGGATCAAAAACTTAGAAAAAACAAAATTTGGCATCCTTTAAGGACAGTCAAAAATAAGCTAAATAATGATATAAACATATAAGCTATGTTAGTACTATTCCCTTTTTCTTCAAGTTTGCATATTTGATATCAGAAGCAAATACCCTCCCCGCTTCGAAATATTGAAAAATAAAATTAATCTTTACATGATAGCAAAAAGAATTCCGAAAAAATATTTTTAAAGCTTTAAGTTTTTAATTTAATTCTGAAGCTGTCACGTAACATTTTCTCACCTAGTTTTTCTTTATCTAACGTCGTTTAAACTATCTGACTTCTTTTAAAATGTCGGAAATGTAGGAAATTAGAATGATCTTCAGAAATCAGTTCCACGAAGCTACAAAATCTGCGAAAATCAGAAAAAAAAATAAGCAAATGATTCAAGTAATAAGCAAGTTAGGGAACATCTGATATAAATGTTTTTCGCCGATTAATTAATGAGTGCTCCAGTCATAGTTCTTAAACTGTTGATCAGATAGTAAGCACTTGTATTTCCAAAAAGAATTTTGATCGTATAAATACACATTTAGGGTACTTCAAAACTCTTGGTAAACACTTTGGATGTGATATACAAGCTCATTTAGAACACACTGTTTATTTACCTATTTATAGTAATAAACATAGCATGGTCTATCTCCAATCACTCGCAAATTGCTTGGTCGAAAATAATCTAGATCCAAAAAGAATCCATATTAATTGAGCCTACTAGAAACAGACAGAATAGAAACAATCTTAAGAGATGACATCAATCATCTCTCTGAAACACCTCATTAAAAATATCAAAAATCATAATTCTATGTTGATGAATTGATTGCTGTTACTTAGTTGCAAATAAATGGAAGTTTATTTTATTGTCTATGAAAAAATTATTAATGCTGAGCGAAAATAATTATCATTTGTTTGGGTTGCAGATGATTAATTTGAACAGTAAAAAAAAAAACGCATAGTGCAAAGAAGTATAGCTTACGATATCGAAGGCCATTCAAAGAGGACTTACTTACAGCGGTTTCTGTCCTTTCCAGCGTTGCCCAAGAAACACCGTGTGTTTTTGACAACGTGCCGCTTGTTACAGGGCAAGAGTGAGGCCTATATCGCTTTTATTGAAACTCATTTCAACAGTTTCTGCAACTTTGTGCATTGCTGTATAAATTAAAAGCATATCAAGCATTCTAATTTTGTTTGGAACTTGTAGTAGCTTCAAAGTCCAGGGAGTTTTTTTTATGGATTTAAATACTTTTTTCTTTCTAATAGCATGAGAGCGAGAGGAATACATACTAAGGAATACATTTGTGCTTCATGTAGGCTCTTGTATCCCCTCCTAAAGTACTCACCGTTAGTTTTAACTTACAGTGTTTATGACGCGTTCAGAGCAAAAGTAGATCAAGTCCATGAACAAATTGATCCACTTAAGCTCTGAATACCTCACATAATGAGATCCCAAAGAGTTAGGCGTTCAGAGCTAAAGGAATCTAGTCAAAGAACGTCTTGAGTCACTTTAGATCTGAATACCACACGAAATGAGAGCCGAAATTGCTTTGTTGTTGAATGAGGTGATCAGAGCTAAAGTGAATCGAGTCGTTCATGAAGTTGATCCACTTGAGCTCGGAATGCCTCATATATGGTCATCGAGTAAAAATAACTGAACAGCACATTCACATTAAAACTGCCCAAGGGACAAAGATAAGTGGAGTTTAACTACTATTACATGATCTTTAAAAAAAAAAAAAAAAAAAAAAAAAAAAAAAAAGATTTTTTTTTATTTACCTATTTTTTTTTTCATTTTTTTAAAGAAAAATGAGAGAGCTGCATTTACGTACTTCCTTCGTTAATTAATTATCATTGAATTTAGGTTCTGTTTTGATAAACCAAATGACAGATTGCAATTTTTACCTGGAGATAGCATTTTCAATAAATCAGTTCATTTGCATCGTTACATATACGAAAGACAATCTGCGAGAAAGAAAATAAATTTCTGATCCATATCAGCCATAAGATATGTTGCATACCCATACTAAATTTCAAAGAATTTATCCACGGATAATTTTTGAACACTCTCTACGTATTTCAAATTAAAAATTTTGTGTGTTCTGATCACTAGTTGATCACTTACGATACTGATTCAGTTATATTTATTAACATAATGATACAAAAATCATTGGACACTTTCCTATATCAAATTACAAAATTTTGTAAAAGCGCACACGAGATATAATATTGCAGTTACATACACCTCATTACTTGTATTATGAAAAAAAACCTCACTTGTTAAGGATTAATTCAAAAGATATTTTAGCCTATCAGTGGTAGATAAAAATGGTCTTTAAATCGCTAGAGAAAATCAATTCGGCATTTTTCTCATGATTTTCAAAAGGCAATTTTTCACACGAGTAAGATCATTAGACTTCAATGTACCCGTGTCAATGAAATTGGCAATTTTCGCTTAACGTATCGGCTCTCTAACAGCTATTTGAAAGATTTTGAAGGACAAAGTGCTGATGACAGCCGAGAATTCAAAAAAGTAACATCGCTTATGATTATAAATTACGACCTTGCGTGAGAGTATTTCGTTTCTACAGAAACAAAATGGTCGATAAATTTGTTAAAAAAAGAAAAAGCAGACGATCAAGAGTGAGAAATATTTTATTATGTTTAAAAGATTCCCCGATGTTAACTATAATATATCATGCCTATAAAAATAGTGCAACTCAAAAAGGTAAACATTCAAATGTTTAGGCATGTTCACAAATCAAAGATGAATGTTTGTTTTAAAAGGCAATTCAAAACTAGTGAACCGATGCTCATAACTAACGTGATATTAACTGCATCATGATTAATTGGGTTTTTTTTAATGATTTCTTTTTTCTTTGTCTTAAAATTGTCTGTTTTTGAGCTGTGACAGTGGTTTTTTCGGTATGCGATAATGGGTGGAATACGGTGAATGTTCAAATGCGGAAAAACATTGCATTAATGTAAAATCTTAGCAAAAAATATTTTCTTCGGATCTTTTCAAAATATTTATAAAATATATTTCTCACACATTTAACTCAAAAACAAGCAGTCCAAATTTAAATATAGTATGACTCTAATGACAAGATGTCGGACCCTAATAATAAGAGCAAGGACACTTTGGCAAGTGTTGTCGGAGCAAAGTCAAAGACTATTTCAGTTCGTTATTGGAAAGACAAATCTTCGTTATCTTACGCTAAATTAACAAATATAATGGTTTAAGCCTTCGTTCATTAGAGTGTTAGTTATCAAAGTCAAACTGCACAAGAGTTTATGTTCGATTGATGAAATCTATATGATGAAAACAAATAATAAATTGATAACCTGAATGAAGGGAAACCACGAAAATCTAAACTGTTTATAATGCTTCAAAAGTTTGAAAAACGAAACCATAATTCTCAATTTCATGCTTGCTTAAAATCATCCTTGGAAACAATGGATTAACTTTAATTACAATAAACTTAATGATTGATAAAATTTGTTTTTCTGACAACGATTATCTCAAACTGACAGGACGGATAAAGTATAATAAAAGCTATAAAAAAAATATGCATGTGCAGTTTCTCTTAAACTATACGTCAACTTTTACGCAAAGAAAAGTTTTTGTTTTGAAAAGTGCTTGAGGTTAGAGGAAAATATCTTCTCCCTAGTGTACTTACCGATAGAACATTTATTTTCTAATGTTATTGCATCAGTGAACAAATATTGATTAAAATTAATATTTAACTCGTTGCCAAACTATTTGTTAGATCACTATAAATAAAAGAGCACAATACTTATTGAATATTTTGCTTCATTTCACTTGAGTTTGTTACAGGAATAAAACTAACAAAGAACTTAATTGATATCTCGGAAATATTTCCTTTTATGTAAAAAATATCCAATTTTGAAAAGATTACCCTTATGATAGAAACATTTTTATAAAGCAGTTCTTGATACTTTATAAAGTAATGAATAAGCATGTTCACCACGTTTCAAAATAACAAGTTTTATTCAAAATTTCTTTTCCCAATCTTATGCAATATAAAATGCTCGATGTTTCCAAAACTTTCTTAATTGGGATAGACAGAAGCATTTGAAACATTCTTACTATCCTTAAAGTATTTTTCTTATTCAAATAGAGTTTCATATAAACGAATATTTAACGAATACTTCACGTAAAGTATAATTACTTTAAAAAAATATATTTCAACAAACGCCATTCAGACATTCCCGTGAATGATTATCGCATAAATGAGAGATTTAATATTTATGAGTTTGGCTTTGGTTCTCGAACGAACAATAGATGATCATTAAAATTTTCCAAAACAATTGATGTAAACATTAAAAAAAAATGAAAAAGACTTTATTTCGTCAGTTCGGTGTTTACACACGTTAGTTTTCGAAAATATAATTAAACCTTATTTTTGATTAGAGGAAGTATAGTAAATTGAGGAAGGTAAGTATCAAACGTTTTTTCCCCGATTTAGAGAGAGAATCAATCACCTGAAATTTGAACGAATTAGTTATAAAAACTTATGTTTTATTTAAGAAAATTTAAAATTTTACTATCTTCTTTTGAAATATGAAAAATTCCTCACAAACAGAAAGCCTTTTTCGTCATCTTACCCCACTTAGTGAGTAATATCACGAGGAGGGTGGATAATGACGAATAGTTTAAAGTAAATATTAAAGGATAAATTGTTGCATTTTGAGTTCTGTCAATTATCTTTACTTCTTTTTCTTTCTTTTGAAAAGTTCGGCCAAAGAGATGTGATAAGAATGAAGCCTTTTCCTTTGTCTTTTGGTTGTTTTCTTGATAGTCATCTAATGTAGAGAAAAGGGTGAGCAAGTGAGGAGCAGCGTAGAAAATGTAAAGGAAGTTGGTCGCTGTGAAAAAACAGTTAAGGAATTAGCAGGTTTTGGAAATAGGGTGTCTGGCATGGTCGAGATTAAAGAACAGTGATAAGGAGGCAACTTCTTCCTTTGGTTTTTGGCTGTTTTCCTGATAGTCATTCAAGTGGAGAAATGCTGAGCAAGTGAGGATTTGAGTACAAAGTGTAAGGAAGTTGGTAACTGTAAAAAACGGCTAAGGAATTGGCAGGTTTTGGAGATAGGGTCGCTGACATCGTTGGTACTGTAGAATGGTGGTAAGGAGGCAACTTCTTCTTTTGTTTCTTGTTTGTTTTCTTGCGGGCTGTCTGAGATGGAGAAAAAGGTAGCTAATTAAGTGGGGAACATCAGGATAAGTGTTAAGGAAGTTGATGGTTGAGGGATTTGCTTCCTTTGGAGACTTTCTAACTTCGTTTGGTCTGACGGAAGCACTGAATAAATAAGATCATCCGCAACTTGAAAATCATTTTTGCTGGTTTCATCATCATACGTAAATTTCGAAGATGGAAATATTTAATTGCAAAAACGTAGTTGCCTAAAGGCTTACTCAAATGATACAGGTACCCAAAAACGTGTTGTATGAGGTGAAGAAGTCATAAGTAATCCTCTCGTCTCCTTACCCGTCCAGTCACTTGTCATCTTACTCCATTCCACCATTTTCATTACTCAGGATGAAAATTAGTAATATACAACTTCTTGACTGAATTACTCGTGTTACACCCTTTACTGGATCATGGTGCCTAGTAGTGGAGGTGAGTTATAATATTTTTCAAAAAAAGATTGGTTTTGAGATAAGAAATCGATTTAAGCAAAAAAAAAAAAAAAACTTATATGTATACTTTTGTTGACATTGTTACCTTCTAATCCAGAAGTAATCGTTAACGATAAACATTTTGAAATTCTCGGGCTTGGTGGGAAGCATTCTTCTCACAGCTTAAAAGGATTAACCAAATCTCTCAATTAATTGCCTTCTACTTTTCTAAACGTCATTTTTCAGTTAGACAGTTTGGGTGATAGAAAAGTTCTCATATTTTATGTCATTTAATTCCTTCACTGGCCCACCTCCCAAATATTTCATCAATTTGATTTTCGATCAATAACGTGAAAGGGGAAAAGTGAAAGCCCGCCACCGACTGCTGTAACGAAAATAAATGGCTAAATCCCATCATGCAGGTATTTGTTTTGGTGGATTTCTTTTTCGTTTTTTATGTCCTTCTGCCTCGTACAAGTCATCACACACACGACAAGGGTGCGGTCGGCTTCTACTTTTTCCCAAAGGACAGGGAGCTTTTTCCTTGATCGAATCGGTTCAGCACGCCCCGCTCATTAGGGCTGCTCGAAAAATGTTGTCTTTTCATGCTAAGTGTTAGTGCTTCATTTTTAAAGCACACTTTGCATGCTTAGTTTTTTTTACTGATTTAATAAGACAGTTTTTTCCAAATTTTGAAATACGGCGAGCTTAAAAGCATATTTGCTTTAAACAAAACTTCGCTAGAAAAAACTCTTGATAAAGAACATATCGTCACCTCAGAGGTATAGTAGGATATCTTACTGTTATTTCTGGAATTAGATGTCTTACTGTTGCTCTGAGGTGACGATACATAGAAAAGATCTTTTTGATTTGTACAATGTTTCATTCAGTTATGAAAAACTCAAAAACTTAACATTAGCTCCTACGGAGAAACACAGATACTACTGAGACATATAGATGAGACAAACTTAAAGGCGGATAAAAGCGGATTTGTTTTAAACAAATTGTTAGAACATGTATAGAAAAAAATTTTTTGATTTAGCTACTTCAAGGGTATTTTTTTAACCATTCAAAATTTTCCAACATTTAGAACACAACACACACACACACACACACACACAAAAAAAATGGTGGCAAAAAATTTGGAAACATTGTGCGGATTCTGAATATATTCTCAATTTTTGGTTTCAAGAAACAGAAAAAAAAGTTATCAATAAAAATCAAAATACGTACCATATTTAGTAGACTTAACATTGACGCAAGACATAGATAAATATGACTGAATCAAAATGAAATAAATTCAAAGCGTAAATATTTTCGGTAGGAAAATGACAAAATCCCGACTTCGACACCGACTCCTAGAATTTCATGATTTTTGACTCAGACTGCGACTTCATATTTTGGCAAAAATATAGAATCGGAGGGAAAATGATCAAATCCGACTCGACTCCGACTCCGTTACCTCCAAATCAGTTCGTTTCCGACTCCATGACTCCCACTCCGCCTCCCTGGTTTTTACTGTGAAATAATGATTGTTGAGGTCATTTGTTTTTATTTTCATCCTAATGTTTTAACTAATTAATTTGACAATGGAAACTAAAATGGACTTCGGAGTGCTTTATTTTTTATCAGAAAAAGCTCTGCAGACGATTTTGAGAAAACTTATTTATTTTAGAGGACATTTTATTATTATAACATTATTTATTTTTAAGTACTTTTTTTGGCAACGGGGTAATAAACGCCCCGAGGCGTTTTTTTTTAACCCAAAAGAAAGGACAAAAAATTTTTTTAATTATTTCGATGTACTTTTTATTTATTTATTTTCTTATTGATTTTTAAAAACGATTAAAGAATTTTCTTCACGGAAAAAAATATTATAGCTGCATTCTTTATAAGGTTCTACAGCTTTATGTGTTTTTTTTTTTAATCTTTTACGTATCTATCTCAGTAGATAAGAGACGCATATTATGTTTTTTAAATCAACTTTAAATGTTAGATGTTGCACAGAATTTGCCTTTAGAGCTAATTAATATTGGTGTACGGTAAAAGTAGTATCGTTTAGCTTTGAGCGGATCTTCTTGTTATTGTAAAAAGTGATATACAAATTGGTTTAATATCAACTTCTCTTTTGGTGATTCCTCCCAAACATTTTTATAATTACAGGATATACTGCATTTTGAGTCCTATGAGGCATTTACTTTGAAACCTTAAGCGAAAACTGTTTAAATGGTTTTTTATAGCCGTAGAAATTTTATGCTTCGATTTAGTAAAAAACATATTCTTTTAAGTAGAAGCAAGGAAAAAAATAAATTTTGCAAAGAAATGAATTTTTTTCAGTTAAGTATAAATCTTTGAAAGCAATCAAAACAATTTGAAGCAAATAAACATGTGTAATGGTATTACTTTTGAAAATATCATGGCTTTTTAACCTATTTATGTATTCATTTATTAAATTTGTTTATGCATTTTTTTATTTATATTTGTTTGTGCATTCATTTATTTATTTATATTTATTTAATTAATTATTTATTTACTTACTTATTTATATTTGTTTGTGTATTTATTTATTTATCCTTTTGAGCCAATGGAGTAACCACACTACTTCTGATGCAGATCGTACACTAGTTACAATTCTGAATTTCTTTGAAGATATTCGTCAATTTTTAAAACATTATTCATTTAATACGTAGGTTATTATTTATTCAAGGCTACCCGTTGAATAATTCTAAAGTATTAACTCGACAAAAGTTTGAAAATTCCTCCCTATTACAGGTGAAACATATTTAACTTTTACACCTTTTAGTTCCGCGCAAATAAGCAGTGCATGGCTGAAATTGAGATTTCCTAATTTGCATCCAAACGGGAGCTTAATGAGAAGACCATATTTCCGTGACTCAAGTCACTCTATTCATGCTGAAGTCACGCGTAAAATTGTTGCATCTGCGAAGGGAAGTGAAGCCATACATACTTAGTTTTTAAAGGCTTGATGACTGGAACAGTTTCTCGCGTTTTGATAGCACAACCATTTACATTCATTAGTGCCTCGAAAAATCGTGGTCTGCAGGCGAAAGATAAACGCTAAAAATATGAAAAACATCACCCACCCGGAAAAAAAAAGTTCGCTACCATTAAGGTGACGAATGTACTAGGCAACAACTGTTACTATAACACTCTTTCGAAATATCATTATCCCTGTATCGTTGCCAACGTTCATTGCAAATATGTAATTATAATAGAGAAAATATTAGCTGCGGAGAATTTCTTTCTTTTCTTCTTTTCAATTGTTACACAGAGAAAATTTCTCCTCATTTTTCACTCTAATACACCAACATTAAATTTTTGAAGGGAAAAAAATAAGTGTAACGTTTTATTTATATAGCTCGTTTATGTTAAAAGTTTATTTATAGCAGTCGTTACTGTTTTTTCCCCCTCAAAAATCGACAATTTTTCAATTTTGTAATTTCATAGAAGCACAGTTATTATACCCCGTACTCAAAAATGCAATACATTTTAATTTATCTAAGCGTATTCTAATGCCCCATGAGAGGTTATTAGTAAAATTAATGATGAAGTATTGCTACGTATGAGATAGTTTTTAATGTAAAATATTTTATCCGCAACTTTTATCTTATACCAATATTAAACTGTTTCCCGATTCCCACATTTACAAACATCCTTATATATTATTTCTGTAGCCTGTTTTTGGTTTCTACGCGAGATTTTCCTCAATTCTTGATCGATTTCTTTGATTTACACCTTGTTTTAAAGCTAATCGTGCAGGCTACTGACGAAAAATAGACCCACGGTCTAAAAATGGTTTTTTCGGACAAAAAAAACCTGTTTTAAAGAACCAGAATGAGGTTTTCGGTTAAATTTATAACTTTAACTTGCAATGTTACCGACAGAGCTGAATAGCTTGATCGGCAGAGCGTTCGACTGGTAATCAGGAGAATGCGTGTTCGGCCCACGTCCGGACAATCTGCATCAAAAAATTAGAAAAATATCGCACATTACATGAAAAATGAATAACAAATATGAGGGAATACATGAGGTAAAAACGCTCCTAGCTGTTATGAAAACTTGATGCAACACGGAGCTAAATTAATACTCAATTGTACGGTTTTTTTTTTTTTTTTTTTCAGCTTTGGCTCCGGGAAGAAAATTAAAGCATAATGTAAGCGAAAATATAAGTATCAGGTTTAAGATTTCAGACTACATTGGAATTGTTTTTTGCTCAGTAAAATGTAATAAATCGTATGTTGAAATATAGATTCTTCTAATGAGTTTTTGACTCTTTGTACAAATAAAAAAAAATACTACTCAATTTAAAGGGCAATATATATATTTTTCTTCTTTTTGCAAAAAAACAAATAGCGTATCGCATTTTTACTACATTTGAAAAGTTACGCTTAATAAAGAACTTAGTTCAAATTATTTTGTATTTTAACCGTGCTATTAAATGATGAAAACGTGCTGCCATCTAAGTTATAACGGTTCAAACAGCCTGCGATAACAAATTGTAAAAAAATTTTCAAAAATAAAAACACTTCTCGGCAAGAAAAAAAATTTTAAATTACCTGCGGGGTTTTTTTTTTTTTTTTTTTTTCGGTAGAGCGTTCGGCTATAAACTGTCTGAACTTCGGGCCAATTCGGGCTGTCCGACATAATAGCAAATTTACAGTAATATTACGCATTACATGTACTCATAACATACAGCAGATAACACACGTAATAAAATAAATGCAGTGGGAATGCTATTTGGTGTTTCGACTCCTTTATGCAGGCTACAGTTATCATTCAGATAAGTTGACTGCTAATCGAAGGGTGTTCTTCCCTTTTTTTTTTAAGCTTTGACTCCGTCCAGACCACTGAGTATAATGTAAGCATTAAAAAAAAAAGTATTAGATATACCTCAAGGGAATCCTTTTTGTGCAGAAAAACATTTTTATTGTATACTGAAATGTAGATTTTTCTAATAGCAGTGTTCGAACTTTTGTACAAATGAAAAAATACTACGCCAAATTAAAACTACGAGTTTCAACCAGTAAATCTTTAATTATTTATTCAAATACGATATAAAACATTAAAATTATTATCAACTTCATTAGTAAAAAATTATTTTCTACTCCTCTGCTTTCGGCTGCAAAAAAAAAAAAAAAAAAAAAAAAAACATTTTGTCTACGTTCGAAAAATTACACTTAAAAAACGGACTCAGTTCAACTGGTTTTGGTTTTGAATTCGATTAAAAGAAAAACAAGTGCGGGTTTTTAAGCCGTACAGGTTAAAAAAGCCTGCTATGGGAAATTGTTGAATATTCAAAAATAAAAACACTTATTTTTTCAACCGAATTTATTACTTCTCTGGAATGTTTGCTTCAATCTCTACGTGAGATCTTCCTCATTCTTTAATCAAATTCCACGTTTTACGAATAATTTTAAATCGTATCATGCTGGCTAATGACAAAACATAAACGCATGATCTTATTATATTTTTTTCGGGAAAAAACTTTTTTACTGTGTTTTATTACGCATTCCTTCAATGAATAGCATTCGAAATGGAAGGCACAGTTGCTAGGTTTTTTGGAGCGTCGTACTGTTAATCAGAATGGCGCCAGTTCGAATCCGTGCCACTAAATATCTCTTAAATGTTTCTTTTTTTTCCGTCAGATGCTCACATGGGCAGGACAGTTTCTACCACAACCTGTTTTTTTCACATGCAAAATTACTGAATTTTCACGTGTCACTCAGCTACACTTTTAATAATATTTATACTTGCATTGAAAATACGTACAACCAAAAGGGGAGCGATGATCAAATTATCACAACGTTGTATTTAACGAGGTTTTGTTACTCATGTCTTCAAATTACATGCCTTCTCTTGTGCGCTTACTTTTTTCCGTTTACTTTTTTCGGTTTTTCTTCATAATATTCTTTCAATGAAATTTTTAAAGAGCGAAATGCCTTATGAAACGATTCGAAGTACAGTGCGGAGTTCCGCACGGGTCGACTAGTTTAAATAAAAGGAAATGACTGGATAGAATATTCAAGTACATTCAAGCGATTTGGAAACCCAAACAACAATTTCTTGATTCGTAATCAAAGTAGTTTTTTCTGGTTGTCGTGGTTTAATGAGGACTCTCGGTTTCATATCTAAATTTCAGAAAACATTGGTGCCAAAATTTGCTCGTAAATAAAAATTATTACTTTAGAAAAAGGAAATTGGAACAAGACGATGGTCCAGAATTAAAAATTAGTATTAAATAAATATTTTAAGATCAATTGATTTTAGGTTATCTGTAAAATAAAGGGTTTCGCAGTGTTCTCCCACGATAATTGCTGAAAACGAAACTTCAAACTATCTTAAGTGACCTTAAGATCATGAAGAAGAATTATGGGCTCTCTCTGGGAACTTTTCGACGTTGATGTTTGAAATACGAAATTTTAGGCTATCTTTGATATCGTTAAGGGGATATTCTTACTTCACTCAAATAGAAGCCATAGTTTGGTAACAGTAACAGAAAGAAGGGGGAGAAGGATCGGTGTTCCCTACAGAACCCCCCCCCCCTTTTGAAACTGATATCAATTTTCTTATGTCTTTGGAAAAAAAAAAAGAGGGGTTCACTCTCAAAAAGCGTTTTGAAATTGAATTTTCAAAACTAGTTTTAGACTGCCTTTGGTGACGTTACGTAAGTAAAAGAGCGTGACAGAGATCTCCTTTGGAAAATTTTCGAAATTAAAATCTTACACGCCCAATTTCAGCATATCTTCAGGGATAATATTAGGGAAAGGGAAGCAGTTTCAGGACCCTCCAACAAAAAACTTTTGAAATTGAGTTAATAAAAAGACTTTCGGGCTGTTTTTACTTCCTTTTACAAAAACGGTGCATTCTCAAGTATTGCATTCGCAAAAAAAAAAAAAAAAAATCATTAAAAAATCTGCCTTAATTTCCATTTTGCTCACCCCTGAATGAATGTTGAGTTTCTTTTTCGACCCGACCACACGTGCATATGTACCTGAGAACGTATAGACGCCCGAAATATCCATTTTGACGATTCCCGAGTTAATTACAGCGAGTCTTCTCGTGGCGTTTTTATGTACGTATGTATGTCGCATATCTCAAGAACCGTATGTCCTAGAAAGTTGAAATTTGGTACCTAGACTCTTTGTGTGATGTTCAGTTGTGCACTTCCCCCTTTTGGTTGCATTCGGATGTTTCTAAAGTGGCCTATTACACCTCTTTGAGTGGAAATCATTCTTAATTTCGATGCAAACGCAAGTGGTGTTAAAATTTGGCGGACACCTGACGATATATCGCCAGTCTTTTGGTCGCCAAGTTTGGTCACCAACTTGGCGAAAAATTTGGCTATTTTTTTTTAACTGGTATCAATTTTGCCACTGTTGGTGATATTTAGAAAGTTAACTGTTGAATAACATTAAAATTGCCAATAATGGGGATATAACATTAAATTGGTGTAAAAGGAAGTCATGTGATGCACACGTCAGCTCGTTTATGTTGTTAATAGAATAGAAAGTTCAAATACTATTCTCAGAAGATTCTTTGATATTGAAGTTTTTAAAAAGAAAATTCAAGCTTTAGACACTAAGAAAATGGAAGTTGAGGGACTATATTTTCACTTTAAGTTTTATGTTGGATGATGTTAGGAAAAGCGAGAGAGTTTGAGGATCCTCCCTGCAAAAAAATTCCTGCACAATGAGCGAAAAATAAGTAAATATTAGGAGAGTATACGAGAAAATGAAAAGCCTCGCAAAATATTCAATGCCGTGCAAAAAAAAAAATCGATAGCTGTGAGTATTATTTTTGGAAAAACGAAAATAACTATTTTAGAAATACATATGAGGCAGTGAGAAGCAAAGGGATGCAAGTGAACTATTTTAAGTTTAGAGTAAAACGCGTTTAAAGATCCGATCCTAGGTAGACTTTCATTGATTTTTTTTTCTAAATCATGCTATGCAGCAGCACCTACCAGGGCTATTAGTACAATCTCTTGCCCCAAGACAGAGGAGAGGTTCACCTACCATGTGTACTGGTTATATCCAAATTTTTAATTTCGCCACTTTCCTTTGCTTCTCACTACCTCATATGTAGAAAGAAGGCTATAAACATAGTTTGTAGTTTTTTTTATTTTTGAGGGGGTTATAATGCTTTTAAAAAGATTTTTCCCCTTATAGACCCCCTTTAAATTCGTCCATGGGTTTCAAACAACTGCATTTTTTTTTTAAACTTTCATTATTTAATGGAATGCTGCCGTGTGCAGATACAGGGCAATAACTGCAAATTTTTCATTTTTCTTTTTTTTTTTTTTTTTTTTTTTGCATTTTTGTTATTTATTGTATGTTATATTTATTGTGCAAACTTACTTTTGGTTTCTACTGAAAAAAAAACTAAAGCGAAAAAAAATGTATAATTCCAACGTTTTCCTATTGTTAGTATTGCTGCCACCACACATTTCTTCAAATATCTCAAAAACTCATTTCTGCAGATACTGCCGTTTACCTGCACACGGCAGAATATTCCTTGATTACCAGCTCACTTTTCAAGAGCATTTAAATCAATGGGGAGCGTCGAAATTCCCCGAGGTGGTTCGAGGACTTTCGCTGCCTCGGTCGCTCCAATCAATAGCTTTCTGTAATTGCTTTATTTGGAGAGAGTTCACCAACTCCGTTCCTTTCTCTTTAGAGGTATCCACAATCGATGATCTTTAACGTAATATTTGGAGGATTTCAAAGCGAATTTTCTCATTCCAAGCCACCCATCGCGTCGGGATTATCATCTGGATGTTCTCAGGCAATCGAATTTGAAAATAATTCCAGAAACGTAAACGAGAAGGTGCTTGAGAGTTTCGTTCCGTTGAAATATTATTTCGCCTTAATCAATCCCACCCGATTGGTGTTATGGTATTGGCATCATCATTCGATTTGTTTTGTTTCTTTAAAAAAATTACCACTGCTAATGAGCCTCAAGATCAATAACAACTTCTTTTCAAAACCTCATGTTAATGGTTCGAATAGATTATTTACGTCAATACCTTTAAAAGATTAAATTTTCAAAATCACCCACACAAAACGCTTGATTTTATAAAGCGAATAATAAATATTTCCAAGCAATAAATATTTTTACTTCTTCAAAAGCATCGTTCGTTTGGACATCTACTCATAAAACCCGTTTACAGCATTCAACCGTTTCTTTGATACTTTAAAATAATAAAATTCATCAATTGATGAAGATTGATTACGGTCAAATTTGTATTTATCGAGCAACATATTTCACAGTTGACTCGTAATGTGCAAATGATTTCTGCATTACATGTTATTCCAGACCAATAAACCGAATTTAAAGTGTAAAAAAAACAAGCTGATGTGGGCATCACATGACTTCCTTTTACATAAATTTAATATTATTTCTCCATTATTGGCAGTTTTAATGTGATTCAATCGTTAACTCTCTAAATACCACCAACAGCGGCCGAATTAAAACCAGATTTAAAAAAAAAAAAATTAAAAAATCGCCCAATTTGTCGCCAAGTTGGCGACAAAACTTGGCGGCCAAAAGACTGGCGATATATCGCCAAGTGTCCGCCAAATTATAACACCACTTGAGTTTGCATCGAAATTAACAATGATTTCCCCCCAAAAAGGTGCAAAAGACCCCATTTGAAACATCCGAATGCAACCAAAAGGAGAGGTGCACAACTAGACCCCACTAGGAGTCTACTTACCAAATTTCAACTTTCTAGGACATACCGTTCTTGAATTATGCGACATACTTACACACATACGTACATAGGGACGTCACGAGGAAACTTGTTGTAATTACTTCGGGGGATTGTCAAAATGGATATTTCGAGGGTCTATACGTTTTTAGGCACTAATCCACGTGTGGTCGGGTTGAAAAAAAAACTCAACATTCATTCAGGGGTGAGCAAAATGGAAATTAATGCCGACTTTTGAGTGAATTTTTTTTCCGCGAATACAATACTTCCTTTTTTGTAAAATTAAGTAAAAAAATCCAATACAAATAATTTTCATGGTATAGAAAATTCTAGTCTCTAATTCATACTTTACTAGAAAGACGTTTATCTGTACTAGACTAGGCGTCTATACTACAGACTATGTAGTATAGACGCCGTATTTGTACTACAGAGGTGTTTTTGCATACTGAATAATAGTCAGAAAAATAAAGGCATTGTAGTTGATGGTGCCTGTTAAAAGAGATTTATCTGTATTATTTTGAAAGAGACGGATGGAAAATATCAACTAACACTCGGTTTATTTCCTAGTGCGAAACGAGTAAGTTGTTGTTTCAAGTTAAAAAATATTCAGTTTCAATGTAGAAAAATAGGGTAGAAAACCAAAATAAACAAATTTTCCTATTCTGAGTATTACATTGTAACTGAGTGCCATCGTATTCAGTAACTTTGTTCGTTTCTTGTTGAATTCGTTAAATGCAGAAATATTAGGAAATTTTGTGCTCGAAGAAATCTGTAAAAGAGGTCAAAGCACAGGGGGATAAAAAAAAATCCCAACACAAAAAGCTCTAGACGCTTTATGCGTGGGGGAAATCATTCTATCTGCTGAACCAGATGAACCAAACTTTCAGACATGGTAATTTGAAGGCATGCGCAGAAGAAAAAGATTAAGTCAAACAAAGCTGAACTCACGGTTACGGTTAAGTGAGAGTTATTTGTTGACACCTTAGAGCAGGAATTAAAATGAAGGGAGAAAGCCCGATCATTGGCCGAGCAAAAGCTTGGGCAAAGGGCTCAAGTCACTTGACTCGACAATGACGAATGGTTGACACGTTTTGCGTGAAACAAGCAAAGGAAACCTGATTTCTTCCAATGTTTTTCTCTAAAATCTATCAAGTGACTACTGCTTATTTTTCCACAAGAAATGATTGGCACGTGGGGCTGTGAGACTAATGCTTCTACTACTGTCTAATCCTGTGAATTATGCGAAGTTAGTCGAAGCTCCTGCGGTCTCATGTATTCATTAGTCCGTTACAATGCTCTCAGTTGCAAATGCTTTCCGCCAACAACTTTCGTCATATGTCAGTCATTCCAACGTATTCGTGGTTTTCCAATACGATGATCAAATTCTTTCAAAAATTTCGACGATTCCTCACTATAACCGTGACCGTGAGCACGTGTGTTGCTTAAAATCATCATAACTTCAGACGCATACTTTCAAAAATCCATATTTGACATTTTGGTTCATTGGATATGCCGCTGTTGTTGTTTACGTGTCCATATTTCGGTCCCCCAGCTAGGCTGGCAATTTGAGGTGCGCTGCTTCTTTTTTACAACTGTACCGTAGTTTGGTGTGAAGTCCGACTTCTTCAGTATACAGTTGCCGTAAGGAGCCGTTTATAGGGTAGGCAACCATTTACAGCACAACACATTCTCACAAAGAAAGGACAAGGGCAGGAGAGAGAAAGTACGTCCATGCCCGAGCCGGGATTCGAACCTGGACTTTCCTGTCGCAGTCTGACTTCTCTGACCACTAGACAAGGCCATAGACTGGATATGCCACTAGGGCTCATATATAGGGGAAACTTCTTTTGGACCACCCTGTACGTCAAAGCACAAATAAAACAGAAATCACGAATGTTTTACTGCTGCTAGTTGTGGCTTCACTTGAGCTAAACTCCTGTTCAAAATAATTGTACATGGTTCAGATTTTTTTTTCTGCATTAACTCTCTTCTGTCTGATAACTTATTGATTTGTTTTACCTTATTGTAATGTCCTTTATATTTTAAGTCAGATTGCAAATAATTTAACATTTAGGCACTCCCATTTTTATTCCTCTAACGATCCCAAGGTATTTCTATCTTCAATTGAGTAGTTAAAAATACATCTTCACATTAATTTCATCATTAAATTAACAAAAATCTCTCAACGCTTTTTGACACTCGCTAGCCTCATAAATTTTGAAAATATTCCTACAGTTTGATCGGAAAGCAATAAGCAGCGCACTTAGAAGTCTGCATAATTTCTCATAAAACTTATTAAATGATGTTAAATCACATTTTATTAATGATCTAGCTTGATCACAAGATATTTTTATCTTCAGTTTAGTAATTAAAAAAACTTCTTCCCATTAATTTCATCATAAAATTACCAAACAACTCTCAACGCGTTTTGACACTCGTTAGCCTCAAAAATTTTGAAATTTTTCCTGCAGTTTGATCGAAAAGCAATAAGCAGCGCACTTATAAGTCTGCATCATTTCTCATAAAACATATTTTATGATGTTAAATCACTTTATTAATGATCTGGTTTGATCCCAAGATATTTTTATCTTCAGTTTAGTAGTTAAAAAACTTCACATTGATTTCATCATAAAATTAACAAACAACTCGCAACGCTTTTTGACACTTGTTAGCCTCAAAAATTTTGAAATTGTTCCTACAGTTTTATGGAAAAGCAATAAGCATCGCACTTAAAAGTCTGCATAATTTCTCATAAAACTTATTAAATGATGTTAAATCACATTTTATTAATGATCTGGTTTGATCCCAAGATATTTTTATCTTCAGTTTAGTAGTTAAAAAACTTCTCATTAATTTCGTCATTAAATTAACAAAAAGCTCTCAACGCTTTTTGACACTCGTTAGCTTCAAAAAAATTCAAATTGTTCTTACAGTTTGATCGAAAAGCAATAAGCAGTGCATTTAGAAGTCTGCATCATTTCTCATAAAACATATTTTATGATGTTAATTCACATTTTATTAATGATCTGGTTTGATCCCAAGATATTTTTATCTTCAGTTTAGTAGTTAAAAAACTTCTCATTAATTTCGTCATTAAATTAACAAAAAGCTCTCGACGCTTTTTAACACTCGTTAGCTTCAAATAATTTTGAAATTGTTCCTACAGTTGAAATCGAAAAGCAATAAGCAGCGCATTTAGAAGTCTGCATCATTTCTCATAAAACTTATTAAATGATGCTAAATCACATTTTATTAATGACCATAGATAAATTTATTCCCAAATTCATTTCCCGAAACATAATTTACCGATGTCTGATATCATTCCTTTTTCGCTCCGCTTTTGCAATGCTCAGATCTTTAGCCCAAACAATCCGCAAGAGATTAATAGCGAGAGACTTGTGAATTGCGTTTAAGAGCTTCAAATTCCACGAGCTTTAGATTTAATTCATCGAACAGGTTGGTTGAAGATTCTTCGCTCAACCGCAATTCATCAATCGAGCATTGAAAGACTTTAGAGAAAACTTTACAAAACTTTTCAATTGTTTTTGATTTGTCTCTTGTTTTCTTTGCATTAACACGTGATGATACTGTACGTAATGTTTTTCTAATGTCTTTCTGATATTAGTTGCTTAAAAACCTTCACATAACGACCGTTTTATGGAGCAATCAAGATAGTTTTTGTCGTTGCTTTGTTCTAGGCCTAGCGTCTTAAAAAACTTTTGTGATTGGTTCTAGTCACGTGTTCGTTGTCTGCTTTGTGATTGGTAGATAACAATAGATTGTTTTCTGGTTTGAGCGGACGTATTGTCCGATTCTGAGACACGATTGATTCGCTAAAAGTGTAAATGATGTATCAGTATTATGTACAGTAGTGTACATTATACTTTACACTAAGTATAAGTGATGTAATAAGGGAATATAAATTGTATAAATAAGTATAAATTAGTAGTATAAATGATGTAACTGAAAGTACATCATTTATGACTGACATTTTTTAAGGAGAACAAAATGAATTTGGTAAATATTCATTGCACAAAAGATCTTTGGTCTTGGATTATGGTGTTTCCAAATCTAAATATAAGAGCATTACTGAATTCCCAAAATACATTTTGGGCAATCAAAAAAATAAAGAGCATTCCTGAATTCCCAAAATACATTTCGGGTAACCAAAAAAAAAAAGTCAAAAGCATGGTAACTGATTGACATGTCAATTTTTAAAATGTCGGTCAATTACCATGCGTTAAACAAATTTTAAAAATCATCCAAAATGTATTTCAGGAATTCAATTATGCCATTAAGGGCTTACATTACCTTCAAAACCTTTTTTTTTAATGTAAGTAAATTTTGTTTTTATTTAAAACCATAACATGCATACTTTTTTCGCAATTAATAATTTATTTTCAAAATTTTAAAATATTGCGCACAATTTTTTATAAGTTCAAAACGTTTAGGAAATTTTAAAGTTTTTGAAATCTCTAAGGCTTTTTTGCTTTTGCATTTATTCAAAAAAATGTCTTTTGCTAAGCGATCACAATAAACATCTGTAAAAACCAGTGCATTCATTTGCTTATATATTTATTAGAAAATTTTCTGTGATTAATTACGTAAATTATCTTTATTAAAAAAATATTTTTTTTCAAAATTATGAAATGCTTTAAACATTTGAGTAACTTATAAAATGCTTGTCCAATGCACAGTTTTGTTAAATATATTATCCTAACTGCAAAAAGTATTGCTTTAAAGCTGTATCTCCAATCTAAAAAAATTCTTGTGAATTCCAGTGACATGAAAACAAAAAAAAAAAAAAAAAAAACGATCACCGAGAAAAAGCAATTTTAATTTTTCCTTTTATATGAGAACACATAAAGAGCATGACCAAAAACCACTTATAACTTTTTAAATATTTGAACTAAAGGAAAGCAACTTTTTCCCTGTGTTTGGAATAATTTTCAGTTTCGAAATAAGCATTTTTTTTTTTTTTTTTTTTTGATCATTTGTTCCATTTTGAGGTACTGTAACCCTTCAAACTCAACTTACGAATACAACAGTCCAGGCGGAAAGATCTTTTATGCAGTATATATTTTGTGTTAAAAGTCACAAAATACTTAATGTTTTTATTTGAAATTTTCAGTCAGTTACCTGTGGCTTCTGTCCTGCTATATTTCAATCTCGTATATCTCAAAAACAAAAAAAATGCAAAAATTAAACCCCTACCATCAGATTTAGAACCCTAGATTAGTATAAGAAACATGTAGTTTCTTTTTTTTTTCTCTCTGAAAACAAATTCATACCTTCCCGGCATTAGAGACCAGAGGAGCAAAACCTCTCCGTTTTGGAAAAGAAAATCTCTTTACCACACCGAAACACAACTCTAAAAAAAGTTTTCCATTTTCGCCAGAAATTGCGTTATCTTCCTCATAAACTCCTCATTTAACGGCAAAATGTTTCGCATCCCATTGATTTTTGCAAATTATTAAATATGATACGGAAAGACGCCGGGGCTTTAAATCTTATGTATTCCCAAGAGTACATTCAGAATCGCTTGACTTAGCCCTCAACAGCAGAAAACTAAAACATTTCGCATTCCGCAGCGGAAATAAACTACAGGGAATAGAACGGTTCGATTCTTTCCCGAAAACAAGGATAAAAATTCACACCTGACGATAAGCTTCCGTTTCTCTGCGCGTAGCTCATCTGCATTGGAAGACTTTTTCTTCTCAATTTATTATTTATTTATTTATTCTTCAGCCTGGAAAGAATGTTCGAATTCTTTGACTCCGGAAAAGAACAATAAGGTAGATCTCGGTTTCTGTTCGCGCTCCTTTCTTGGCAATTTTCCAAAAGATACCTCATCCCATCAGCAGTTTCTCTTCACACATTAGATGGTTTTCAATGTCTGACAAAATAAATTCAACTCTCTTTTTGCCCATTATGAAGTGAGCATGATGTAGTGTAACTCTGATATGTTGAAGCTCCACCTTGACAGTATTTACTTATTCTTGGAATAAAAGATAAAGAAGATTGGCGCTGAGTTGGATTACTTTCACAATAGATTTGCGATAGTATTCCAACTCAAATCCAAGTCAGCATCACGTCATGCCTAGAACTCTCGAGGTCAAGCTTTGCTTTATCAGAGCTACGTGTACTTGTCTTAGTGTTATTCATAAAAAATAATGCAGTTCTCGTAAAGAAATAAAATTATTGTTAAATTTTATCAGTTATACATATGCGAAAACGTTTCATGTATGAATAAAATAGATTTTATTGAATAAAATATTCAAATTACGAACAAATCAATAACAAAATTACGATCAGGTTTTATGTAATTTAAACTAACGAGCGATCCTTTCACATTAGCATGCGTTAATTGAAGAAAACATTGATTTTCATGTTAATTTTCGTGCGTTTGATGTCTGTGCTTTTTTTCCGCTTTCAAATTTTCTAAAATGACTGTCATTATCTGTGTTACCAATGGTTATCAACAGTTTCGTATTTAAATTAATTACTTTGTTTAAATTTTTAAGTGATTAATAACATCGATAACCACTACTTACATAGATCTAATTTAACCAATTATGTACCAATTTTGAGTACACCGCATTATAAAGCGAAATTTGCCTATCGATGCTGTAAATGTTTAATTTTATTACTCATTAAGTGTTACATGTTTATGCTAGACATTCCGGTTATCATATCCTGAGACTGCAGTTTCATTCGTATTAGAGCTGCTTTTCAAAGTAATGCCCAACCATTTTTCTGTTTATTGCGGTTTTTTTTTCCTTAATTTTACAAAGAATGTACTTCAGGAAATGGATTTAAAAATGATAGAAATGAGATACTCACAAACAAATTCCAATACAAATCACACTTAAAATGTTCCGAAAATTCCTTACCTGCAAGAAAAGAAAACAAGACATTATTATCAACGAAAAGAAATACAGTCAACAATCATTTTTCCTTTAGACATGAAAATATTCAGGAATATTTCTTATAAATAACGATGTAGTCCCCCTTTCAATGAGTGAGTTTCCATTCCCTTCACTGAATCTTTCTTATTTCGAAAATGATGCATCATGTTTTTAGAGAGCGTGTTCAAACTGTTTTCAATATTTTGAGCAAGACTATCAAGACACAAGTAGTTGATATCCGAAACATTTTTCTGGATCCAGCAACAACAAAAGGGTGTTTGTTTTAGAGGCAGAGAACTTGGAATGGAACAAACAGGAAAAATGTCCTCATTATTCATGTAATTTGCTTCTTTGCAAGATAATGGGGTGGTTTCTTTCAGTCAAAAGTACTACTTTCAGTCATTGAAATGGATAGAATGAGCAAAAAATAAATAAATGACATGGACTCAGAAAATACTTTCATTTTCCCAACAGTTTTTTTTTTTTTTAAATTAATTTTTTAAATGTCCGATTTTTTAAACAAGGCGTGATCTTGATGACGTCACAAATGATGCAATTTGCCGCATCTTTCTACTACGTTTCCACGTTATGATAATCAAGCAGCGAATTAAAATTGCGCTCTGCGCTTGCTATCAACCATATCATTGCCAATACACGTGAGTAAAGATGCGAATTAAATATGTTGCACTGTGAATGGCAACACTGGATGGCATTTCATCATTTGTGATGTCATCGGCAGAAGCCGTAAACAATGAAAGCGCTCCAATTTAAGTTTTTTTTTTTTAAATATTAAACGTAAACAAATTTATCAAAAAATGGTCAGATCCTATGTTTTTAAGCACGCCCTTTCAGAAAAAAAAATACTTTAAAAATTTTGAAAACAACCCCATTTTATGGCATTAATTTATGATTATGATTTCGGACATATGTGTGTGTGTGGCCTGGCGCGTATATGGCGTACCTGGTGGTCCAGTTTTCACTTTTCGCAGTAAATATGGCTGAATATCAGCACTAATGCGCCGACTGTTGGGTTTCAAGTGCTTCAAAGGGATTTCACCTATCTCCAGAGAAAGTAATCCAAGGGTTTCAAATTGCAAGAACAAGATTTCCAGTTTACAGGTCCTTTTTAGGATATTATTCTTTCGTCAAAATTTACTTTCAGCAAGTTAGTTATGGGGTGGTTTCCAAAATTTTAAAAGTATTTTTTTCTGAAAGTGCATACTTAAAAAGATAGGATCTAACTATTTTTTAAATAATTTGTTTAAGTTTAATATTTTTAAAAAATTACTTAAATCGGTGCGCTTTCATTTTTACGTTTCTGTCGTGTGACATCACAAATGATGAAATGCCATTCAGTGTTGCCAATCACAGAGCAAAGTATTTAATTCGCATTTTTATTCACGTGTATTGGCAACGATATGGTTGATAGAAAGCGTAGAGCGCAATATTTCATTCGCTTCTTGATTATCATAACGTGGAAACGTGGTAAAAACATGTGCCAAATTCCATCATTTGCGACGTCATAAAGACCTCGCCTTGTTTTCAAAATCGGATATTTTAAAAATTAACTGTTAGGAAAATGAAAGTATTTTCTGTGTCCATGTTATTTTTTTTCTCATTCTATCAATTTCAGTGACTAAAAGTAGTACTTTTGACTGAAGGAAACCACCCCATTGCCTCACTTGCTGTGTGGCAAATGGCGCGTCCTCCTGAAACTACATGTCTGCAACATTTATTCCGTGCAGTTGAGGCAAATTTTACGTTATAAGGCAAAATATATTATTTAAGCTGGATTATTTAAATTTTGAATGAAAATTAATACAACCGTAAAACAACTATTCTCACTTTTAAAAATATAAAACCTCGTGTCCCTCATCTGCAACATTTCAACTCTTACTTTTTATTTGTACTTTAAATACCCTTGAATCGATATTATAGTACCCTTTTATGAATAAGGTGCCACTCAGAGCCCAATTTTAGCACATCAAAACTTGAAAAGTGTTTTTATCACATTCTTCCAACTAAACTGACACCTTTCTTTCTGTTCAAATAGCATTCAAACGCAAAGGATTGTTCCTATTATATATTTTTTTCTCAAGACTATTAATATTTGATGTACTCAATTGAACGAGATTTGTCTGACAAAATGACGACTCTAAAAAAAAAGAAAAAAGAAATCTTCCGTCGTACTTGGTTAAAAAATCATTCTGCAGCTCCTAAAACAAAACAAGAAATCACCAACTGAATACCATTAGAATATATAAAAAAAAAACAAGACTAACAAAATAAAGCATAAATAATAGTTCTATTCTTGTCGGAGCCATTTTTAAACAGAACAGTATCTGTTTAAAAGCGAAGCTTCCAAGGAAAACAACCCTTCTTTAGAGAAAAATAAAAAAAGATGTCTTCTTGCAGCGAACTAAATCGCTTTCAATTATCGGCAACAACAAATACTCGTTTGTCTTTACAGATAAACATCTTTGATTTGTAAATGGTTATCTTCATGCGAAGTGTAAAAATAAAGTTCGCGGATATAAATTTGCAATTTCTTCGGGCGTGTTTGAGCTTTTGTTCATTCTTCTTCAACTCAACATCTAATATTTCTTT
Organism: Uloborus diversus; assembly: GCF_026930045.1. Lineage (NCBI taxonomy): Eukaryota > Metazoa > Arthropoda > Arachnida > Araneae > Uloboridae > Uloborus > Uloborus diversus. The sequence continues at coordinate 67,665,950 of NC_072738.1, forward strand.
TAACTGTTACTTATTTTTAAATTTATTTTTATAATTAAATTTACACTATCATTTTAAGGCAATTTTTCTTTCACCATTTCACTCTCAAACAGAAAGACTGGCATTATTATACTATCTCTTCTCTGTTTATTAAAGGTTTTTTTTTCCGACTTATTTTATACTTTAATGTTAGTAAAATTTTATTCCCACACAAGCACCATTTTGAAAGTTTTTATTTATAAATTCTTTATTAAAAAAAAAAAAAAACACGCGCATTATGTCGTAAAACACATGATAGACCTGAAACTTTTACTTTTTTTTTTTAACATTCAAAACTGTTACTTTATGCTTTCTCTCCCACCACTTTTTTTCTTTCTGCGTCTGACTTAAGCATATTCATAACAAAATTATATATTTTAATGAAGAAAACATTCTAAACAACGACAAAACTAAATAATAATCGAAATCCACCTGTTAATTGTTGCTGAAAACAATTAAAAATAACAGTAATTATAGAGTTAAATTTGCTAAGAAAAGTAACAAACGAACTTCAAGGCTTAACTTAAGCAATGTAATTACCTTTTTAAACTGATGACTGGACTTGAAATAAAGAAACCTTCATCGTTGCAAAGTGTAAATCCAAATATATGTACCTGCTAAAGTTCAGACATTTATTTTTTAAGTTTATTAGCAGAACTAAATTTAGAATTTCTTATCTTTTTCATTATTTTTGGCCACAATTAAAAAGCGGAAAGTACTTTAACTTTATAATTACTATTACTTTTCATTGACTTGTCAAGAATTAAAAAATAGCTACGTCACTTCCGTCGCACAAAAAGTTTTTTAAACAGAATTTCAAAGCTATTGCATAAAGTGTTTCACTTCAAAAAGACAAAAACAAAAGTAGTATATTAAAAATTTTAACCATTCAGAAATTCTATAAAACCTCTGTTTCAGTAACTCCATAACATCTCCATTACATCAAAACATATGTACTACATATTTATTGATTAGATAGATGCAGAATAGTTATGAATGTATTAAGCAAAAATTTAAGCACAAGATTTCTACATCAATGAGTGTTAAACTTGAAAAGTAAAATTTTCAGTAAAATAAATTCTACATTTTAAAGTAGGAAAATCACAGTTAATATTCGACTGTAAATAAGGGTTTATTTAATCACATAGGAGACAGTTGAAATAGGTTTTTGGGTTTCGTCTTTTATTCTTAAAATAAACATCTTGAGAACCGGATATTTTTTTATTAGTGACCAATATATGTAAAGAAGCATGAAAAACCATTTTTCTAGCTTCAATTTACAATTAGAATTATGAAATATTAATCGTTTAAAACAGGATTGCGGAATGGAATTGATTTGGGTGTATAGGAGTCGGAGTCGGGAGTTTCAAAATTGCAGGAGTCGTGGTTGGTCATTTTCTGACTCCGCAGCTTTGGTTTAAAAATACTGTCGATTGCACTGTCTTTATATCCCCCCCCCCTAAGATGCAATATTGTAGGTTAATGGGCTAACTAATGCATAAAGCAACACTACTAATTAAGATGAACAAAACAAATTTTTTAAAAAGTTTCAAGTGCAGTCTTGGGTCTTCTTCGGAGCCTTCGGAGTTTGCGCCTTTAGACATTTGCGATATTGTAAGTACATTATTGGTAATAAACAATTTGAGTTTAAGCGAGTTTTATATAGGGCTGCGGAGTCAGAGTAGGAGTCGGACTGATTTTGGGGTAAAAGAGTCAGACTCGGAGTCTAGAGTTGAACACTGTAAAAACCATTCAGAAACGTTCCTGGAAAATAATGGGCAGCTGATGTGCCCAATTTCTGCCAGTAACATAATTCGCAAAAACCAGGATCATTTCCGCTAAAAATCAGTAACCTTCCTGAAAGTATCCTTGAATCTTTCTGAAGAACATAGAGATCGCACCAGTTAAATTCAGCTTTCAATTGAAATACGATAGCTATCCAGACAGAGACTTATTTCCTCCCATTGGGACCTTAGTCACCCTGGAAAGGCCGTAAACAAACTTAGGATAATACACTTAATAAGTACCCAAAGTCAATCTTTAGACTGGTAGCTAAAAGTATTTTCACACCAGTGAGGTGTCTGCATTCGTACCACTTGTAGCAATTCAAGAAACTTTTTTGCGAAGATACTTGATTTTACGGGGAAATAAGTGAAAACCCATGATATCCTGCAACGTTCCACGGAAATAATCAGTAACGTTTTGGAATTTTTTTACCGTGAAGGTTTAAAATTTCTAGAGCCGGAGTCCGTAATTTTCCCTCAAATTCCACAACTCTTTTTGAGTCGGACTGATTTTTGTATAAAGAAGTCGGGGAGTCAAAAGCTCTAAAACTCCCAGAATCGTAGCTGAAGACGAGTATTTTTACTCCGACTCCGCAGCCCTGGTTATATCAGAAATAAAATCCTTTTGTTGTTAAAAAAATACAACACTTTATTATCCAAATCAATAGACACAATGAAGTGAATACTTCTGCCCAAACGCAGACCCAATCTTTCATTATGTCATTCTGCTAAAGATACCGTCTGTAAATAAATGAAACTTTTCCCTGCCATTGACCCTTTTCTTCAGAAGTTATCATCGCTACGAACCAGTAAAATCGATTCGATATTTCTGGCCGGAAGGTTTTATTTTCTTACCATGTAAGAACGAGCTCCCCCCCCCCTCCCCCATCAAAGAAACTTGTTCATTGATTAGTCGAGCGGTTCTTTCTCTTTTTAATGAATCGCCAGACACTGAGATGATGTGGTTGTAAAACACAAACAACATCCAATCAATGAGAACCTTATTAATCCGAAGAAGGCGGTTTGGGGGTGAGATGAGCAAGGATCGATCGATGGGCTATATCAATTGAGGGGCGTCCAATATTTTATCACGTGCCGTTAAAGTTTAGCCCACTTTGCTAAAGTATCGGGACTTTATATCGGGTGAGGAAGCTTGCCCGATAACTTTTAACTCTAAGTCTCTTTCAGTGACGTTATGTGAAAAGAAAAGTGTTGTTTTTTATATGATGTGACGTAGAGCAATCTGTTTAGGGTTCCAATTCGTTTACGGCCGAGTTTAGATGGTATTTGTGGTATAATAAATATTAATTTAATCATGTCGTCAAGTCATTCTTATTTCTTAAGTGTGCAGTTAGCGCTTTTTTTACGAGCCTCTAATTAGTGAACACGGACGATTTACGGTCAACTACTAATCTCGACGGCGTCACCATCTCAATCATTAAAATATATTTGGGCTCCTCTTTCAGTTTATGAGTAGCTTTCCAATGTTTTGACATCACCAGATTTAGTATGTTCAAACCAGGTTTCAACATCGAAAAATGTAACTTTCTCTAATTATTCTCGACGTCTGCGGTTTTTAAATACCACAGATTGATCACCTTACTTATGATTTAAAATTCTTTATGGTAAGCGGAGTCGTTTAAATTTCAAACTGATTTTGATGTAGGCGATATAGAAACTCTTCATATGAGGCAGTAAAAAGCAAAGGAATGTTAGCGCTAAATTAGAAATGTGGAGATGAACATTACACATGGTAGGTGAACCTCTTCTTTGTGTTGGGGCAAGATACAGTACTAGTGGCCCTGGTAGGTAGGTGATGCTATCTAGTATGATTTAGAGAAATGTTCAATGAAAACCTACCTAGGACTCGACCTTTAAACGCTTTTTACTCAAAAGTTGAAAATGTTCACTTACATTCCTTTGCTTCTCACTGTCATATGGATTTCTCTTTCTAATGCTTAAATTTCTTTTTTAATTTGGCTTCTTCATCATATTCTTTGTATCTATGAATTTAAAACGAAGCCTAAAATTCAACGGAATTTTTCTTTTCCTGCTAGTATGTGAGTGTCCACTCTCGGATTGAATGTACTACATTCCTAATATCGTGTGAAGAAGAGTAACATAAATGGTGTTGACAAAGAAGTTTCTTTGATAACACACTTCCGACACTACCGTCAATTTGGAGGAATCCACATGTGTCAAATCTCTTTATAACTTCATACTCTACCCCATGACAAATATTGCGCAGCAATGGCTCATCTTTTATTATGTCTTTCATAAATTAAGTTACTAATATGTTTTAAGGAAAGTATTTAGTTTGTACTGTATTTCAAAGTAAAGTCCAGTTTTAGTGAGGAGAAACTATTTAATGAGAATTATAGAAAGGGTAAGTTTCTGATGATGAGAGGTACAAATACAAAAACATATGTTACAGCCAAAGAGTACATGACTCGAAAATAGATAATTAGTACATTTAATGCAGCAAATAGCCCGGTTGTCACATCCAGAGACAGCGGTTTCGTTCTTATAGGAACTTTTCAGTCTGAAATAAGCTGGAGGCAGATATCATCTCATTGAAACTGAGAGTGAAACAAACTGGTGGATAAAGGAAATTTGTCTCACCATCAGGCCCGACGCGAGGTCATGTCAGCCTAGTCGGAAACTAGAGGCCCTTTGACACTGACGCAAAAAGTGAGGAAGGAAGAAAAGAAGAAAAGTAAAAAAGAAAGGAAAAATGGAGAAAGAAAAAAGGAAGGGGATTCCGAATAAGAGAAAACGTAAAGATTAAATAAAGTTTACTATTTTGATATTTACTCTTATGGCACTTAAAATAGAGTTAATTGTTTTCTAGTACGCAGTTTTGATTTTTCTTCCACTTTTTTTTCGTATTTTTCCCCTTTTTTTCTCTCCCCCAGCTTTTTTTTTTATTCTTTTACTTTTTTTTTCTTTTCCCCTTCTCTTTCCCTTTTCTTTTTTCTTTTTTTTTTTTGGTGGGCGGGAGAAGCCCGGACACATAACTGACAAGGCGCCCGCCTTGGTTCTCTGCGAGTATTCAGAGCGGGTACTCACCAGCGGATATCCGCAGCATGGAGCAACTCGACTCGTGAATTGAAAGCAAAGCTTGTATATTTAACATTAAGTTACCGCCAATAAGGCTGGGTTAAGGCAGAACTTTAGAGTTAGAACTCCTCTGGATTTCAAATACGAACGAAACTGCATTCTCTGGAGGGGATAACTGGGCTGTCTGGTATATTGCGTGTAATTCTGCCTTAGCCCTATCTTAGGCGCGATAATGTACTGCTGGACTATTAGCATTTTCGAAAAAAAAGACGTAGTGTAAAGTAGAAACCATAGAGAAAGAGAATGTGTTGCAAGGGAAAGAATGAGTTACAGCAAAAATTAGAAAGTTTTAGCAAGAAAATATTATTTTAATTTTTTTTTCTTGGATTACATATTACCACAAATGCATGATTTATGCCTGGTTAATACTCCATTTCTCTTAAAAATGATAGGAGAAACTGAAATTCATCTGGTTGTAACGGTTAAAAGCAGCAACAAGCAGGGTCACAACGAGACTTTTGCTTCGGGGAGGGTTTTACCAAACGCATTAATCGTGAAATCTATACGACCAATTAAATTTGATTTTGTCCATATATTCTAATTATTTCTTTTTGTTCTTAATTTTAAGCAAATATAAAAGATAATGTATCTATTTAATGAAGAAAAAATCTCATGTGTATGCTACATAACTTCCTTATGCCCCTATTAATCGATTTCTTTAAGATAACTCAAAAGAATATATGCATGTACTCAAGTACGGGCATTCTAAGTAATACGTCTTGAATTCATATCATTTGAAATTAATGCAAATACGTTGAATATAGAATTTGCTTCTTTAAAATGCAAAGAATTTCGATTTTTTGAATCAGAAGAAAAAGGTTGTATTGTTTTGCAAGAAATGTTTTTCCCATTCGTTTTAGCTACGAAAATAAATAAATTAATTAATTAGTACTGCAGATACAAAACTGAGTTTGCACAATTTTCCAGCAATAATTTTATTTTTAAACGAAATTGAAAACAACAATAATTGAATTGAAAAAATAAAACTGTTATAAAAAATTCTTCAGCATCAAAATATGATGAGAAGCTCTTTTTTTAAATGCTTTTGAAAAGTTTCGATAGGGATTTGAACCTTAAGAAAATACCCTGAAAAACGACACTGGTTAGGGGGGAGTAAAAAATAAAGTTCAAGAAATATTCAGAATGTTTAAAAGTATTATTTGTAGCAACCTAAAAGACGCGTAACATTTTTTTAGTATTTCAGTTTCGTAAATTTTGTAAATGTGCTAGTTGTGCGGTACTTAGTCGAAATAAAAATCTTCAAGCGAGTGGACTGTATGCGTTTATTGCTATGGACAGACAAGACAGGTTTCAATGGCGATTTTCTTATCGTAACAAAAAAAAAGTTTGCCATATGTTGGCGTGAATAGTTCAAAGAAAATAACTTCGCCAGGGCGATAAAGTTACAAACACTGAACATCCCGCCCGGCGTTGAAATATAACATTATTTCAAATTTTCAAGAAATTACACAAGACATAAAACAATTTTAAACACAATAGATAATAGAACATTTTAGAAAAGAGAACAAATATGAAAATTACAATAAACTGATTTAGTTAACAGGATGAAATTTGATTATCTTCAAGTGGCAAAACACTAATTTTTGATATTGGTCTTTTAAAAATGCCTTTGGCCGTACGTATTTCGGCAACTCTTACGTTTCCGTCTGGACCTGGAATTACCTTAACAATTCGACCCATTGACCAATTACATATGGGAAGTTGAATGTCCTTTAATAAGACTAACATGCCTGGAATTAAATTTTGCCTTTTAAACAGCCATTTAGATCGCTGTTGTAAATGGCTCAAATAGCTATTTTGCCAATATTTCCAAATCGTTTGGACAATTTTTTGCGTTTTCTGCCACCTATTTAGCAGATTATCCCTTTTATCAACAAGGTTAGGTTCCCTTTTCCAGTGCCGATATCTCAGGTGAAAAATACCTTACCTGTAAATTTCTTAAGAGATGGTTTTCGGCATTTACATATTCTTCATACGTGAGCGAACCTGTTTGTTTCACAGGAGACTTGCAGTTTCTGCTAAACCTAAAAATAAATGCTAGAATCCTAATTAATTTTTGAAAGTTGTTAGTGATATCTAATAATCTGTCAAAGAAGTTAGAGTCACTACTAGAAGTTAATGACACTTGGGAAACAGGTTTAAGCTCCTCGGTGTAGAGTTGATTTGACAAATCACTGGAATTTTTCAAAGTCTGCGGATCAGTTAAGTTCAGCTTGACAAGATTCGGACCATTCCACCACAGTTCACAAGTAGCAAGATATTTGACATCCATCCCACGTGAAATCGTGTCGGCTGGATTATCCTCCGATAAAACGTGTGACCATTGGAAGTTCTTTGTCATTTGCTGGATTTGCGATACCCGGTTGCTTACAAATGTTTTGATTAGATTTGAAGAGGTATTAATCCATGCTAGCGCAATAGTAGAATCTGAATACAGTTCCACAGAGTATATATGCAATTTAATAGCGGCTAAGACTTTTTGCGTAAGTTTGGATAGAAGCAAACATGCAGAAAGCTCGAGATGAGGTATACTCATGAATTTGGTCAGGGAAACTCGTGATTTACTGCACAGAAGTTGCTTCTTTATTTCGTTGGTTTGGGAAACAGTTTTCACATATATAACTGCACCATAAGCCTTTGAAGATGCATCTGAAAAACCTTGAAGTATAACAGACTTGATGTCGGATTTTAAAATACATCTAGGCACTTGGATAGAATGTAACTCAGGGAATGTTCTGACGAAGTTGTACCATTGCTCCGCAATTTCTGGAGGGAGCGTTTCATTCCAGTCTAATTTAAGTAGCCATAATTGTTGCATAAATATTTTTGCCTTGGAGATGAAAGGGCCTAAAAGTCCAAGTGGATCGTAGATGCGTGCGATTTCCGAAAGTACATCTCGTTTGGTGAAATTGCGATTTGGATTGTTGCTAACCTTGTACATAAATGAATCACTTGAGCTATTCCAAAGCATTCCTAGCGTTTTAACTACAATTTCTTCAGAATTTCTGTTTAGAGGAAATTCCTGAAGTTCGGTCGTAGAACCTTCGTTGCTGCACCACTTGTGTAAATTCATGCCGCCTTTTTGGAGAAGTTGCGTCAATTCTGACTGAAGATTCAAAAACTCCTTCAAGTTAGAACTACCAGAAAGGCAGTCATCCATGTAGAAGTCTTGAAGAACGGCTCTGGACACCAAAGGAAAGTCCTTTCCCTCGTCCAATGCAAGCTGCTGTAAAACTTTCGTTGCTAAGTACGGAGCAGATGCAGTCCCATACGTGACAGTTTGTAACTGGTAAATCTTAGTTGGTGCAAATTCACTCTCTTTCCATAATATTTTTTGTAGCTTAGTTTGAGAAGAATCTACTTCAATCATCCTGAACATTTGTTTAATGTCAGTGGTAAATGCGTAAATATACTTTCTAAATCTAATTAGAATTGAAAATAGATCTTCCTGAATTACCCCTCCTTTACTCAATAAATCATTCAAAGAATGTCCGCTGGTTGTTTTCGCACTTGCGTTGAAAACTACGCGCAATTTAGTAGTTTTGCTATCTGGTCGAAAAATACCGTGATGAGGGAGATAGTATCTGACATCTGTTCCCTTATCTTCTTTTATTTCTTTCATGTGATTCAAAGTTTTGTATTCGTTAAGAAATTCTGTATACCGCACTTTCATAGCCGGATCCCGTTCTAATCGTTTCCATAGTTGATCTAACCTTCTAGATGCCGTTTGTTTAGAATTTCTTAGCATGAATTCAGAACATTCTGGTTTGAATGGCATTTGAACTACGTATCTACCATCCGAATTCCTGAAATGCGTTTTTGCAAAGTGTTCATTGCAGTAGTTTAATTCATCATCACTACAGGGCGTGTGAGTTTCGACTTCTTCGATTTCCCAGAACTTAGTTAGAGTAATATTGAGCGTTTCCAAATTTTTTGACAAAAAGCAGTGTTTTGCGGAATGATCAGAGCTGCTGACTGAAATGCTACCCGAAACAAGATAACCAAAACAACTCGATTGTAAATACAAGTTATCTTTCAGCTTTCTTTTATCTACCTTCAAAAATGCGAAGAATAATTCTGCACCCAAAAGAATATCTACTTTTTGTGGAATATAAAACGCTGGATCTGCTAAGTATACATCGTTTGGAATGTTTAAATGAGCGATATTAATTTTCTTAGAAGGCGTGAAATCTGTGATTTTTGGAACAATTAATAAGTCGATTTCCCAATGCGAATCATCCCCTTTGTTAGACAAGTGAGCTGTTATCTTCTTCTTAATATTTAGCGCTGAATCATTTAATCCACTTATCGGAATATTTATTCTTTCCCTTTTCAAACCCAAAGCTTCCGCTGCCCTAACAGAAATGAATGAACTTTCACTTGCACAATCCAAAATTGCGCGTAAGCCCCTTCTTATGCCAGTAGAATCTCTAACATAAACTATTACTGTATTTATCAAAACAGTTTTCTCGTTCCCATTAGTAAAGAAAGAGACGCGAGTATTTTCTGACAATAGCGAGTCAAATTCAGAATTGCTTATGTTCTGTTGTTGGCTTAGTCCTTGCGATTGAACCTGAGGCGTTCCCGTCGAACCACCACAATCTGCGTTATTTTGTCTGCTGTTTATGCAGTTTACGTATTTATGAAGTAAAGTATGATGATTCAATTTTTTCTTGCAAACGAAGCAAGAACTTTTCGAATTACATTGGGAGACTAAATGACGTTCGCTTAAACAGTTGAAACAAAGCCGATGCTTTTTAACTAGATCTATCCTTTCGGATAATTTCATTGCTTTAAATTTATCACAGTGATACAATTGATGTGTTTGAGTTTTACACGCGACACATATTTTCGAAATGTTATTAGATTTAACAATAAAGGATTTGGATTTACATGAAATATTCGCACTAATACTATTTAAGATTTGACATCTTCTTTCTAAGAATTCCAGCAATGCATCAAAATCTGGAACTTCATTATCTTTAAGAGTTAGTTCATATTGCTTTCTTGTTTCGCGGTCTAATTTTTCTAGAACAACATTCAATAAAATTGCATTAGATAATTTGTCTCTTGCGAAATCTAAGAGTTTTAGCGATCTTAGGTTTTTCTTAACATTATCCAAAATGATACGAAGATCTTTAGCAGATTCGTGTTTAATTGGTTGAATATTAAGAATGCTGTTAATGTGACAGTCGACAATTATTCTTTTGTTGTCGTATCTTTGTTCTAAAGCTTTAAAGAGTGAAGAAAAACTACCGTCAGTCGTTTCTAGAGTTTTTGCTTCTCCCTTTAATGAACCGCGTAAGTAATGAAGCTTTTCACTTTCAGAAAGTTCGGGATTTTCATTTATTAGGCTATTGAATTGAGTTTTGAACAAGTTCCATTCCTCAAATTTTCCGTAAAAGTTGGAAGAGGAATTTTCGGAAGTTTCATTGAAGCCTTCTTTGGCTGATCAACATTCATCGAATTAATTTCTTGTGTAGAAGTATCAATACTTTGTTTTAGTACAGAGTCACTGTAATGCTGTAACTTCAGTTTGTTAATAGATGATTTCAAGCTTACCTCCAAGTTTTGAATATCTTCGTCCACTTGAGACAATAAGTCTTCACATTCCTCAAATTGCTTTTCGGTGATGATTTTGTAGAAGTCATCTTTTAGCGTATCAAATTTTTGATGTATGTTCAGCACTGTCTCAAAAAGAGCTTCTAACTCGGAAATGTCCATCTCGTCCTTTCTTTCAGCGAGGGCAATAGAAATCTTGGTGATTTGCCCTTTAATGTTACCGCGCTTGCGGTTTAACGAGATGATGTCTGCCATTGCAATTTATAGCGATTGCGTAATTTAACTTAATTGTATATTTGCGAGTTGACTTGAATTTTATAACTAATTCAAATTTATCGTATCCGGGTCGCTTAGGACCAAAATGTGCGGTACTTAGTCGAAATAAAAATCTTCAAGCGAGTGGACTGTATGCGTTTATTGCTATGGACAGACAAGACAGGTTTCAATGGCGATTTTCTTATCGTAACAAAAAAAAAGTTTGCCATATGTTGGCGTGAATAGTTCAAAGAAAATAACTTCGCCAGGGCGATGAAGTTACAAACACTGAACACTAGTTGTAATGCATTTAGTCATGAGCTAAGGAGCTTTGAAAACACAATATTTTTATTTTGTTTCATTTTATTGCACACTGTTTTTATTGTGCAGTAAATTTGTTCTTTATTCATACGTAGGATTAAGCGTCTTAAAACATTTTCTGATCTTTCAAAGGTAAGACTATCTAAATTGCAATTCCTCAACTATGGAAGTCTATTGCAGTGGTATTTTTCATATTTCGAAGTCATATTTCAGTACATACTACGATAAGTACGGTTCGTGTTGATATCAATTGCGATACAAATTTTTGTTTTTCATGGCGCATAAAAACTTGTATCTGTCATTGATACACTGTAAAAACGATTCAGAAACGTTCCTGAAAAATAATGGGCAGCTAATTTGCCCAACCTCTGCCAGTAACATATCTTGCAAAAACCAGGAAAGTGTTCCGCAAAAAATTAGTAACCTTTCAGAAATTATCCTTGAATCTTTCTGAAGATTATGGAGATCTCTCCGGTTACAGTCAATTTAGAACCTTTAAGGGAAATTCGGTAGGTTTTATGAAATTGATTAGAACCTTCCAGAGTTACTATGAAAGCTCCAGAAGCATCAATGGCCAAAGCACTAAGGCAGAATTGCAAGTACGAACCAGGTGTCTCACTTGCAAAGCTGCAGCTATCCATATCCTTATTCGCTCTCATTGGGAGCTTAGTCAACCTGGATGGGCCGCAATCGAACTAAATACGACACACTTAATAAATACACTCAATTAATCTTTAAACTGGGAGCTAAAAATATTTTTCACAACAGTAAAAAGTCCTCATTCGTGCTACTTGAGCAATTCAGGAAACTTTTTTATAAAGATACTTGATTTTATGGGAAAATTGGGGAAAATCCGTGAAGTCAAGCAGCGTTGCACAGAAATTGTCAATAACGTTTCGGATTTTTTTTGAAGTGTATCTTCATCAACCTCTGCTCAAAAATATGTATTCGTAGTCAGTGTAAGTTACGCAGATTTTTATCAGTTTTTTCGATCTTAAAATGCGTCACTATCGATCTCTAACGCACCGTAGAATATACTAACATCCATTCAGAGCAAACGAATACCGTCTATATTTACACACAGACGTTCGAAACGCACCATTTCACTCTCTCGGGCCCCTTAATCGTAACGAAAACAGAAATCGCGCATTAAGAGGAAAGCAACGAGCCCAATGCACTTGCCTGTTGTTGCTTAGCAACGGCATTGAAAGAGTTCCTGCGGCTACGCACTAAAGATTCTTCTCGTTTTCTCGATGATTTTTCGATTCGGATGGAAGATGCGAAAGAGTTGGTCATGGGGTTGAGGTTGACCAGGAACCTCAGCCGAGACCAGTCACTGGAACGTTTAGAAATGCAGTGATTGCGCGTCTCTTTTCCATTAGCCCCTGTAAGTGGATTAAATTTCATCGTATTATTGAAATAAGTATTTAATACTAGAGATGGCACACACCAAAGAACCTCCTCAATTTCTGAAGGATGTTTTGATTCAAATGTAAGATCAGAACGAGTTGGTCATGAGGTTTCCGGTTTATCGAAAAACCACAGTTTCAGCTTTCAATGCACCCACCGTATTCGTGCAACTCTTAGATATTTAAGAAACTGAAACTTTCTATTTGTAAAACCTCTTTTGTACCATCTTTTATGAGCTTAAATGTTTCATTACGTCCTCTACGAAGGGATTAAAGTTCGTCAGGTTATCGCCATGCATTTCTTTGCAAAGTTAGCCTGAACCAAAGAATATTCGTTATCTGAATGTTTTTTCGATTTGAATGGAAGATGCAAAGCAGTTGGTCAAGCAAAGGTTGATCCAAAGACCCCGAGTCACGTGACTCAACAACGACGAATGGTTTGCACATTTTGCGTGAAAAAAGGAAAGAAGCCTTATTTCTTCCAATGCTTTGCTTTAAAATCTATAACGTGATTTTGGGTCTTGGTTTCATGAATGAAATTCTTCACTCCCTCCATTTTTCCATTTTATCTCTTTAGACCTTTTATGAACTAAAATGGTCCCTTAGTCCTATAATTAGTCCTGGATCAAATTTCGCCATATTACCGGAATAAGTATTTTTCAACTAGAGTTGGCCTGCACCAAAGAATCTTCTCTTTTTCTGAAAGATTTTTCGGTTCAGATGGAAGATGAGAATGAGTTGGCCATGAATTTGAGGTTGATCGGGAACCACAGCCATGAATATTCATTAAAACTTTAACAGTTGCTGTATTCGTGCAACTGTTAAAGAACTTTCAGGAACTGAAATGTGCCATTATGTCCTCCTACGGGATTACATTTCGCCATATTGTCAGAATAAATATCTTCTTAACAAATTTGACCCGCATTGAAGAAGGCCCGTTTACTGAATGATTTTACAATTCGGAAAGGATATTTGAACGAGTTGGGGATGGGGTTGAGGTTGACCGGGACCCTCAGCAGTAGCTAGCCTCTGGAACGTTCAAAATGCAGTATTTGTGCAACTCCCAAAGACTTTAAGTGAACTGAATTGTTCCATTATCACCTGTTACGAGGTGAAATTTCATTCTACTATCAGAGCAAATATTTTCCAACCAGAGTTGGCACGAAACAAAGAATTTCCTCATTTCTGAAGGATTTTTTGATTTATATGGGAGATGCAAACGAGATGGTAATGAACTGAAATGTGTTATCATCCCACGTAACAGGATTACACTGTAAAAAAATTCCGAAACGTTACTGAGTCTTTCCTTGTGACGTTTCGGGATTCCAATGGTTTTTATCCACTTCCTGGAAAAATCAAGTATCACTGTCAAAAAGATTCCTGAATTACTACTAGTCGTACGAATGCAGACTTCTCACTGATGTGAAAAATCTTTTTAGCTCCCTGTGTAAAAATTAACTGACCTTGTTCATAAAAAGTATCGACTTCAGTTAGATTACTGAACGTTCAGATTGAGTAAGCTCCCAAAGGGAGCGATAGGTTCAAGGACTTCGTAACTTTGCAAGAATTGTAGGCAAGTAAAATTCACGATACTTGTTTGCAGTTCTGTCATAGCTTGGGCAATGTTTGCAATACTGCTTTTGGAACTTCCCTGATAAATCAGGAAGGTGCAAAGCTCTTATATTACAATAACCTAATTTTGCTCTAAGATTAGCTTTAAGAGGAAAAGTCGTGAATTTTTCAGAAAGATTCAAGGATAACTTCAGCAAGGTTCAACAAGTAAACTTTTAGCGGAAAACGTCCCTGGCTTTTTCAAGATATGTTACTGCCAGAAATTGGGCACATCAGCTGCCCATTACTGTCCAGGAACGTTTCTGAATCGTTTTTATAGTGTAAATTTCAGCATATAGTGGGAAAAAATAGTTCCATCACAAATATTTCAAGCACGGATAAATCTTTTCGTTTTCTGAATGCTTTTTTGATTTAAATATGAGAGGGGATCAAAAAGCAATGCCTTCCGTGTCATAAAAACTTTGTTAATGAACTTATAACAGCAGGAAGTGTTTGTGGATCAAATTCTGGAATTTCCTGTACACAAAGCTGCCATTCAACATAGTATTCATGATTTTGCACATTTGAACCATCTTTGAGCCCAGGCATCAAAACCATTTTGGAAAAATTTGGAGCTTTGCTTCTTGAGCTATGACTTTTAAGCTTTATTAAAGTTATTCAATTCATTGAATCAGCAATCTCGTAAGTTGTCTTTCGTAAGTCCAAACAGATAAAAGACAGAAGGGGCAAAATCAGTAACATTCTTAATTGTATCACGGTTGTCACCTCGAATCAATTCATTAGTACGTAGCATCATCTGTGACTGATGTAGTTGGCCGGCAGCTCTTTGGTTTATTTTAAATCTCTACCTTTTCAAAACCTCATGACCCATAGTTGTACATTGTAGTTGGACAGGACAGTACCTCCATAAACATTCTTCAATCGGTTATGGATTTACATAGAAGCACAATCTTCCTCCGCCAGAAATTTAATGAAACTCTTTCTTTTAGCTTCAGATCTATAGTTCTAATCAATCAATCTGAAAAATATTCTACGATCAAGAAGAGTAAGGTTACCTTTATGATATCATGCATTGAGAGTCTAGTACAGGGAATCCCAAACTGTGGTCTGTGAATCCCTTGAGGGGCCTTAGTAGGGTTCCGGCACACGTTTTGGAAAAAAATGTTTTAAACATGTGAAATCACATTTTAATAACCCTCTTATACTTGAAAACCACAAATTTCACCTTCAAGTACGGATTTATCCTTGGAATACCACATTCCGACATCTCAAGATACAATGCTGTTAGATTATGCAGCCACTCCACTGTAAATTCCAGGTACACATTGGAAACACGTTTGGAAGACTTTCATTCAGAAAAAGTGTTTTAAATTTGCTCCGTTAAAAAGAAAGTGAAAACATTGTTTTTTTTCGTACAAATAAAGTTTCCACGTCTTTCTTTAACTACCAATCAGTATAATGTATCAACATACTACTAGAAATTTTGTTTATTGAATCAGTGTCGGTTGATGTCGAGAATGCCGGAAACAAGGAAGATTCGCCCTGGTCGAAGACCGTCCATTGCCGACGGCAAAACCTAATTATTGTAATTAACAGCAAAATCTAATGGTATAACCAAAGGAGTGGTCCATAAGTACTGTAAAAAGTGTACCATAAACTGTGCTACAGTGAACCTAAATGTGCTAAAAGAAGAGACATGTCGACGAGTGTCATTGTTAAAAAAAAAATGTTCTCAAATGTGTTCCTAAGATATAAAAAACGTGCTAAAGCCAAATAAAAGTTCTGAAAAGTGTTCTCAGCAATGTTTTTAAAGCAGTTCCAAAACGATGTGTTCTAAAAAAGGAGATATTTTTATAATAATATGCTTATGAAAAATAGCATGACATGTAACATGTCATGCTATTTTTCATATGGAAGAGAGGGGGAGGGTGAAGTGTGACACTTTTTGACAAGTGAGAGAAGGTCAAGCATATTAAAAAACGCGTGACGTCATTTATGGGCAGCCCCCAAGAACTTTTTTTAAGGGGTCCGCACTAAATATTGATCTACGAAAGGGGTATACTGGCTATAAAGTTTCGGAAGCACTGTTTAGTATATGAAAAAGAAACGAAGTTTAGAGCAATGGAGACATTACTTTTTGATCCCTCTCGTATTAGATGAAGACGAGTGAATCATGACGCTGAGGATCACCGGGAATCCCAGCTGAATCCATTATTAATACTCGTACATTGAGTCTATTGCCTATTTGTATCACTCTTATTAAAGACTTTTCATGACCTGAAATGCTCCATTATTCTATGTAACTGGATTATACTTTATAAGATTATCAGATTAAATATTTCCTTAACAAATATGTAAGGAAAATGCAACTCCTCCCTCACCCTTGAGGTGTAAGGTTTGGGAAATAACTTAAGAAAAGGGTAGAATTACATTATCATAAATGCTGATGAAGCAATTAATATCAAAGCTTGTTAAAATATGTAACGAAGTTGTTGAGAAGAAATTAGAAATTTAAAGAGAGTGAAAGATATAAATTAAAATTTAAATTAGAGAATGCTCAATCTATTTTTGCAGGTGTAACAAATACCTTGAGTGGTACAGATTTGGAACTGATTCTGAGCAATTTTCAGAAAACTTTCTTTTTTACCAAGCACATTCGGAACTCATTTTAGAGCACATTCAGTCTACTGGAACAGTTTTTCTGAAATAAAAGGCTCCGAAAGTGTTCAATGTGCACTGAGAAATTACTGTGCACTGGAAATGGTCCTGTTGCTATCTTTTTTCTTTGTAACATTTTTTTCTTCGTCACTTTCACATAAAGCTGTTGAAAATGATAAGACAAGATCTACTAACTTGCATGGATAGATATATATATTTGTGAGTTTATTATTCCTATGACAATAAAGAAGTGTATGGGAAAAAATGAAGCAGCGAAAGGCGATTACTACAACGTGGCTTTTCTTCCTTGGTTAATGAAGAGAGGCAAGCACTCGCCAGCAATCTTCAAAGATGTATGAAGCGGGAAAATACCTTTGAATATTTATGCGGGATGGATGGAAGAGGATTTGGGCTGTCGGACGCATCCTATTGGAAGACACACCCTAGTGAAATATGGGGACACGCGTGAGAAAACCATTTACTTAAGCACAGAAGAGGAAAAAAGTGTCATGTATATTTTTTTTCAGAATTGCTGCGATTAACGTTAGTTAAGATAGGTAATTTTCCTGACGTGAAGAGTATAGGTGCAAAATAAAATATCTTTTTATCTTTTTTTTTTTTTTGCAAATGCCTTTCTGTTTCTCAGATACTGTTACGCAGCACAACCCATTGAGAAGAGATTAAATTAATTCCTGCTCTAAAGTACAACTTAGTTTATCAGGACTAACTGGGACCAAAGGCATTCCGAATAAACAAAAATCCAGATAATCCAGGTAATAAGCAGAAAAAAGTCTTAAATAACCGGTCTTACTACAGCAAAAAAACAACGCTTTGTAACAAAACTACAAAGTAGTTTGCATTTTTGTCATCTATTGTACATTTTCTTTATTGCACAAGCTCGCTTATTTCGTTCCCGCTGAAAAAAAAACACTAAAAAAACGTCTAGATCCAACGTTTTCCTGTTGTTAGTATTGAATCCACCACACATTTCTTCATATAATACGAAAACTCATTTCTGTAGATACTGCCTTTTACCTGAACACGGCAGTACACTTTGCTGTGTGTTCCATGCAGGTGTTGAGCGTTTAATTTAAAAAAAAAAAAAAAAAACCGAATATTTGACTTAATTTATAGTTCCATTCTTGCAATCATAATCTTAAATTATTAGTTAAATGATTATAGGTAGATATTATTTTTAATTCTACAAATTTGATCCGGGTAAACGAGGGCCGGATAAATAAAGTTCTAGTGAAAACTTAAGTAAGTCGAAGAAATGGGGAGTTACACGCTTCACACCATCAGTCACGTGGTGTATCCATTGGCGCTGCGAGCGTTTTTTTGTTTTCCGTTAAAATTTTTATACACTGTAAATACTACAGTTTACAGTACTATTTACAATAAACATTTTCCTAAATTTTTAAAAGTGTATGCGGATTGACCATTTCTGCTAATTGGTTGCCGCTAGAGGACAAGCACAGCTATATGAAAAGGAAAAACAGAGAAAAGGAAAAATCAAATAGCACTGCATTGTTTATAGAAATTATACTGAAAAATTTGAAAGTTTTTGTCTAATTTCAAGAATTCAACCATGCTTAAAATACCACAAAAAGTAAAAAGTAAGAGGTATTAATGAAGATGTTTCACAAAATAAATTCAATTGCATATCTTGGATATGATGTCGACTAGAGATGAAGAAAGTAAATTGAGGAGTAAACAATCCATTTCTCCACTTTTTATCATATCCATAAAAAGTTTTTTCCTTGTGAAGTAGGAGACGAAAAAGAAAGAACGAACTCGTGATGCCCATCAATTATGACACATCTGCCCGCAACAAATACCTGAGCGTCACTGCAACCGGAACCTTTTAACCCCGAATCAGTGCTTGATCGGTTGTTTACCACTAGAACAGAAAATATTTCTATGCCGCTCTTTTGTTCAACCGTACTGACTCAAACAAATAGAATGTTTTGTTTTACCTAGCTGGAAAGAAGGAAGGAATATCCATCTATTCCGTTATTCCAGTTTTCTTTTCTTTTTGTTTTTCTACGTTTCAAGTGACATTAGCCTTACGTGTTATTTCAATCATATCACATATGAATAAATAATCTTGGCGGGCATATAAGAATGTTTAATCAGCGAGAAAGCTAAGTGACATCGAGATAAGGCGAAAACTCCGTTAAAAGGATGTGCAATAGCTTCCAATTTTTAGCCATTTTTTCGGTAAAAAGTGAAAAAAAAATGAAAAAAGAAAACTTTATTTTAAATTTCGACGTCTTGGGTTAAAATTATATTTTTTGCAATCACAAATTGCAATAGGACGTTACTCGTTGGGCATCTTGTTTGTTCAAATGAAATGGAATGGAAATGACCAAAAAATTTGCACCCGTCATAATCTGACTGGTGTTTTTCAGGAATAGGTAATGCAATCATGTCCTTAGAAAACAAATGGTGATCAGGGTGTGGTAGTAAAAATAAACATTTTATGGCCGATATCCACCAGCACACTTGTCATAAAGACTATTTACAACGTATAACGTTATGTATTTTCCTTTCTTTAATGATAGAAGTAAGTAATCTGGAAATTTTGTGTTCAGATCAAGTTTTGTTCCTTAAATTGATCTATATAGGTGTATTTTTCTAGAGAAAAGTTTTTTTATACAAAAAACTATTTTTCGAAATATAAATAAAATCAAACGGCAGTCAAAAATTTCACTCTCAATCTAACAAAATATTAAAAACAACGGTTGTCATGGTAGTCTGAAAAATTAGAGCTACATCAACTATGGTCAAGTGAGAATAACAAGCAATTCGTATTTGCTTTATAAAATAAATATAAATAAAAAAACCCCCTTAAAATATTAAAATATTGCATTGTAAAGCAAAAAACAAAAAGCCACAAAATTTAAAATAAAATGATTGGACCAATTGAATGGTCGATTATGGATATGTGACATGTGTGAAAGCCGATCGATCTGTCTGTCAGACCCCACCGAGAGAAATTAATTCATATCGCCAAAACTAATCGAAAAACAACTGATCATGAACTAAAAATCTCTGTAAGCATGGAGTTAACGAATTTTATTCTTTTATTCGTAGAAAGCTCATCTCAGTTGAACTCGGTGCTCGTTATCCTCATAAAGAGGACTGAAATCACATTTGATGTGGCAAAGAGAATTGGAGCAAGGTGAAAAATATTAATTTTCCTTTAATTATTTAGTTGAGTTCAAGTTGCTCAGTCCTTTTAAAAAATTAAATTTATTGCATTGTGACTACAGATTCAAAACTGTTTATAAAACTGACTGAAACATTCTTTATGAGAATACTTCGACAAAAATTGCATGCATTAAGGTATTTTTTACCTTTTAGGTATAGTTTTCTGTTGAACTAATGCTTAAAATATGAAAAGAATGCAGTCAGTGTGTCAGGAGAAGTACCGGTAAAGTATTTTTTTTCGAGTAGCATTACAGAGTACAAACGGTTAAACCTTCTCCTCAAGTTATTTCTTGGAGCGTGATTTCCACTCAAGGTGCTGGATACATTGTAGAAGGCATGATGACCTAATATCAGCATGAAACAGTGCTTGAACAAAGGTTCTACCATTTAAAGTTTGGTTTCCAAATGGAGAATTCATATTCATGCATGATGGAGCTCTGTGTCTAAAAGCTTTATCTGTGTTCAAAGTGATAGATAGATAGATAGATAGATAGATAGATAGATAGATAGATAGATAGATAGATAGATAGATATAAACACTTCCACGGCATGGGAAAAGTCCAGATATGAGTCCAATGGAGAATATTTTAAACCATTGTAAAGAAAAAGAACTTCACTAACAAGAATTGTCTGACAGGACTCATTTAAATTTGGTACCATGAGGAAGAAATATGAATTAATTGCCAAAAACTTATTAAAAGAAAAACAAGACGTATCAAATCTTTATTAAAAACAAGAGGATGTCTCCTCAATAATAAATTTATAAATATTTTAAAAATAAAGTATTATTTTCTTAACATAACAAGATTTTACTGTAAATTTCACAATTATTCTAACAATTTTCACACCTCTGTGCGTCTATGGTCTAAACCTCTAAACTCTCTCGGAACTACGAAAGGTACTCACGTAAAAGTGTACTAACGTTGGGAAAAATACTTTTCGAGATACGGATCGAAATGAAAAAATGAATATGTTTCAGTCTGAAGTAGTTTTTTTTCCAATGAATTTTCTTCAGAAGTTTTTATATGTAATATTAGCATTCTCGTACCCGCTTTGCTCGGGTAATGGAATTAGCAGGGGTTAACAGTGCTTGGTGCACCTAGTTTCGAAAATCCCCTATAATAATTACTTATTACCTATAATTTTTTCTAATTTTGGGAGGATCCCGGGCCCCCTGGACTCTTTATATATATGCCCTTGTCCTTAACCGATCTTTAACTGTTATTAACGATCCTTTTAAAGTATTGATTATCTTTGCGAAGACAGGCCATCCACATTTTATTGATATACCTATGTTTAAGCAAGAACGTCTTTGTATACTTAGTTTTTTTCTGGTGCTAAAATTATTAAGCTGCTTGATGAACTTTGTAGCAAGCTACATAAAATTGGCCGTGTGAAAAAACGTCTTCTCTTAAATCGATCCCTGCTACTTTTAATGTCTGTCCCTGTGACTTATTAACGGTTATTGCAAATCAAACTTTTACAGGAAACTTCACTCTTCTAAATTCAAAAGGATAGTCCGCCTGTGATGATGTTCTTAAAAACTTCGTTTCTAGTTTTGAAAAAATGAAAGCAAAAGACAGAAACATTACTATATTTGAGTTGAGAAAAGCCTCGAAGAATCACGTGAGAAACAAAAATAGTATCAAATTTAAAATTCGCTATCGACCAAAGGTTGAGATGAAGTACTGAATAATGATTTGAATGGAGGAAAGCCTCTGAAAATAGGGGATTTAAATTTCAATGACAGGTTTTAAGTTCACAGAAATTAAGGGGTTTTAATTAATTTCTCCTGAACTAATTGATGTTTCGGAAAATCCTTTCTTAGTGGATACTTTCGTAATCATGTGGACATGCCTGCCAAATTTCAAGTCTGAGGCTTCAGCGGTATTGGCTGTGCGTTGATATATATATATATATATATATATATATATATATATATATATATATATATATATATATATATATATATATATATATATATATATATATATATATATATATATATATATATATATATATATATATATATATATATATATATATATATATATATATGTTATTTCAGGACATTGATTTTTATATATTAAGATAAACACTTCTGAATATGTATATTGAAAGGAACGAAATTCATTGTTTCTTCTTTTTTTTCCAGGTTTCCCGTTTGAATGCTGCAACTACCCTTTTCGACACATTAAAAAGGTCTGCTCTAAAAATTAACTATTTACGTAATAAAGAGATAGCTTCAGCTTAAAGGCCGAATTTTATGAGAAGCCGTTTTGTGTGTCTCATTTCCCTTAAGCGTTCCCACGGGAGACATCGTAGAAGCGAAACACTAATCCATGTAGCAAGGAGTAGGAAAATGAGTTCTTTTTGCACGAAACTCCTTTAGAAAAAAAAATTGAAAATGTATTTTCTCGAAAGTTTGTGAGAGGAAAATTTTTGTAGATCTTAATAACTGTTTTCAGAAGATTTAACTTTTTCAGATAGGTAACCAGTAAAAGAACACTCAAGCTCAATTTTGTTTCCAAAAATTCATAACATCATCGAAAAGGGCAGCGTTTGGCACGTAAGAGTAAAATCATTTTAATAGTTGTATATAACTATATTTTTTAATTGGGAGAATCGTTATGGTTTTGCGTCTTTTATTTTAGGGGTTGAAATGAAAAAAGTGGAATCACCCGGTGAATAGACAATCCTAACCTGAACTGCTGTAGGTAGGTAAACGGCAATATCTGCAAAAATGAGTTTTCAAGATATTTGAAGAAATGTGTGTTGGGTCCAACACTAACAATAGGAAAATGTTGAAATTAAAGCGTTTCCCATTTTTCGAAAATATTTTTTTTCTGAAAGAGCATGGTCAAAAACATGGGGGTAAGCTACCTTTTTTCTTAATTTTGACATTTCTATTGAAAAAATAACCTTAAAAGACATTCAGCCGTTGTTTTCATTTTTGCAGCTGGCGTCACAAGTGATCAAATCGCTAGGGTTACCAGAATAAAATTTCAAGACACAGCCAAACTTCGCTAAACAAATAAATTATTCAACTAATAATTCTCGTACGCTAGTAAATTGATCGCGGTGAAAAAAAAATAATTAAAAGGCGTTATCTTGCCAGAAAAGACAACCACGCGTCAGATTCAAGATGGCGTTCATCACTTGTGACGTCACAAATATTTTGGTTTAAAAACCAGACAACTAAAAAGATTGATTAAAAATTAAATGTTGGGAAAATAAAAGTATTTCTGCGTCCATGTTATTTTTCTTTTTTCTTTTTGCTTATTCTACGAATTTCAGTGACTAAAAGTAGTACTTCTGACTAAAGAAAACAACCCCATTAGACTTTTTTTCGAGCCTTTTTTTCAGCGGAAACCAAATTAGCAAGCTTGTACAATATAGCTAATGTACAACAAGTGACAAAAATGCAAAAAAAAAATGAAAAATTTGCAGGTACTGCCCTTTACCTGACCACGGCAGTGTACGCAAACACAGGATGGCCGTGGCAGCCTGATCGGTATTGCGCCGAACTGGAGGCTTCCGATTTCGATGCCAAGTAGATCCTCCGTGTTCTTTAATATCGGCTGGTGCACATTAAACACGTCTGTGATATGCAGAAAAGCCATCACATTATTCTTTAAAATAGTACTCATGCAGGAGTGTTTTCATTTTTGTATTCGAATGCACAGATGCCGAGAACCCTCATATATATTATAGCCCATGATCGAGTAACGCTCCTGACGTCATCAACTATGAAACTCGTACCACGGTATGATAATTTGAAAGGCTTTATCGTGACAAGGCTGAACTGGATCCGGTAACTTAACTGTTTCACTGGTAATCACTGTTTTACTGTGTCATTTCAAGGGAATGAAGAAACAAAAAAGTGGTCAACAATGAATGTTATCTACTGGAGTTTAGGGTTCATCTACTGGAGCTAGGGCTAAATTTCAAATATAAAAATAACACCAAGCGGGCAATTGCTTCGTTGAAACGTAGGAGCAATGTACACCCTTCATGTCATGACGGGCTTTCTAGTTTTAAATAAAAGAAAAATTAAAGTAGGCAAAGACATAAAAGGTCCATTTTTCCCGTGCTCATTCGCGGTGTCACGTTATGTTTGACCTTTGAATCGAGAGATTTCTGGAATGTTCCTATAACAGCTTCGAAAAAAGTTTTCTAAGTTAAGGTTGGGAATTTGAAATTCCAATGTAGACAATATATTTTAGAAGTTAAAATGTAGCATATTCAAGCATTAAAAACAGGAATGCAAGTAGCTGCACGAATGTTTAAACAGTTATAACAGTTAAAATGTTTTAAACTGAAATCAGAGATGATTGTCTCAGATTATAAGACCTGCGTTAAAGATTGGAAATTATTAAAATTTTAAATGCTGACAGCTAAATTTTTTGTGAGGGGAAAAATTTGGGAGGAAGACTTAATTTACCGAATGAAATTTCAATTTTACCGAAAAATAAGATTTTAACATGCATACACATCATACGTAACATCTAGCGAGAAGGACCATTAGGCGTCATTAAAATACAATTTAAAAAAATTAGAAACAGAAAAACAATATTAATGTTGCAATATCGTCTCCAAAATTAGCGAATTACCGGTAAAATAGGCCGAATAAAAAAAATTTGCATAGGAGTGCCCCTGCATACTACCAATCTCAAATTTTCGCGTTAATGTCAGTAGAAATTAATTTAAGTTTACGCTAAATTCAGAACCCAATTAACATTAGGCGTTATTAAAATACCTAATAACTCATTAGGCGTTATAACCATTAAACACATTAGGCGTTATATTAATACCTAATAACCATTAGGCGTTATTAAAATGCCTAAAACCCCTAATAACATTAGGTGCTATTAAAATACAATTTTTAAAATTTCGAAACAGAAAAACAATATTAATGATGCAATATTGTCTCCAAATTTGCCGAATTATTGGCAAAATATGCCGAATAAGGAAATTTTTTGGAGGTCACAGAGGCCTCCCGTAACCTCGCATAGGCGTGCCCCTGCATACTACCAGTCTCAAATTTTCGCGTTAATGTCAGCTGAAATTAATTTGTGTTTAAGCTAAATTCAGAACCCAATTAACATTAGGCGTTATTAAAATACCTAATAACTCATTAGGTGTTATAACCATTAAACACATTAGGAGTTATATTAATCCCTAATAACATTAGGCATTATTAAAATACCTAAAACCCTTAATAACATTAGGCGCTCCTGAAATAAAATTTTTAAAATTTCGGAACAGAAAAACAATATCAATGATGCAATATTGTCTCCAAATTTGCCGAATTATTGGCAAAATATGCCGATAGAAAATATGCCGAAGAAAATTTTTGGGAGGTCACAGAGGCCTCCCGTAACCTCCAATAGGCGTGCCCCTGCATACTACAAGTCTGAAATTTTTGCGTTAATGTCAGCTGAAATTAATTTCAGTTTAAGCTAAACTCACAACCCCGTTTTGGTTATGTAGTAGTGTTTTCTCCTCTTGGGACATGCGTACTAGCTTTTTCTGTGTATGTCGTAGTCACCGTGTATTTGAAAGACAGTCCCTGGTGGGTTTATAGGAAGTAAACAACGAGAAAAAAAAATTCTCCGAAGAGCTTACGCAGAAGAAAGGAATCCTTTATCAGTAGACCGAGACCGAAACTCTAAGAAAAAGTAGGGTCTGGAAAGAACAAACCACGGGAATCGATAGAATGCATCCTCTGGGCGCAATCGAACGAGTTGCACACGTAGGCACTTCGCTCACTCGCTGTCATTAAGCAGGACGGAAAATAAAATCCGAACGCGCTGATTGTCGAGAAAAGGGACAATAGACGCTCTGGAATGTTGAATGGACTGTTTCGGGGACATGGTCAGATTGCGAAACGTTCGTATCCTGGGTTCTTCTCATCTGGGAGTGTTCTGTGAACGTGTAAGGGTATTTCAAATGCGATAGACGCTTACATTAACTTGGGCTTATCTGCACTGAGCCAGATTAACTGCTATTGAAATCCCTTGATGCTAGTCTTGATAAGAAAACTACAAAGCATGTTTCTGCATCTTTTTCCTACATACCCTTTGGTCAGTTTGTAGAGTTCATAATGTAATAAATTTTGTAAATAGTAATTATTTTTATGTCTATATGTGCTTAATTTGTTGCAATCTGGCTAAATTTGGCAATTATTCCATTAATTTTCGTTTAAAACTACCTTAGTTCTTGAAACATTACCTGTGACTTGACTTTGCCTGCTAAATTAACCATTTATATACATATGAGATTTGCGAGAAATTTAAGAAATATCGCCAAGCTTGCATAATTTTTAGAAATTTATTTTTAGGGCCAAATTCGAAATCAAACTGCCAAATGTTGCCAAGCGTGGCGACATTTAGCGATACAGAAGTCAGTTGAATCAGCTCCAGGCAGAATATTTTTTGTTTTTTTGGTGTACAATCGCACCAATGTAATTCTGTCGTGCTAAGCACAAATATCGCATTAACACTTTTTATCAAAATTGAGTTATTGTCACCAGGTGGTCTTTTGTAAAGTATTTTACGTAAGTATAATGTTTTATGGTCTTATGAAAGCGAGAAAAATATTTTTATGAATTGTGAAGAAGTAAAAATATATATAGTAGTATAGAAGTATAAAGTAGCATCTGGATCAAATGCACGGAGGCGCAAAATGTTTAAAAGCAGTATCTCAGTTTGAGCTATGTTGATGATGGTTGAATATTATTATTACGATCATTTAACAATTTATCATAATGTTGTATGATTAGATTAAAATTTTAAGACCTCAGAATTTAAAAAAAAAAAAAACACATTTTTATAAGTATATTAATTTACAATGGAAAAATCCCTAAATATGCTAGCTCCTTTTTACTTCACTACTAATTCATATTTTTATTATATTAAAATATTAATGCATGTCCCCGCTAGACTTGCACACGGTACAGACCCCGCTAGACGGCACAGACGCTTTCGTTCCTTGAAAATTTATGACGTTTATTTGTTAAACCAATGCAACTATGATCTGCAGCGCATCCACCAATCAATAGCAACGTAATGGAAAACAGAGGTTCCCTGCAGAGCACTCTTTGCTGCCATGAGTTTCAGCGATTGTCACGGCCTATAAGGGTAAGGGATATGATTCATCTTTACTAATAATAAAGCTGAAAGTCTGGATGTGTGGATCTCTGTCTGGATCTCTGTAACGCACCGATTTTGTTCTTTTTCTATTCCAATTTTAAGAACATTTCCCGAGCAAAATTATCATAAGATGGACGTGTAAATTACCAAGTTATCATAATGTGGAACCGTAACATAGCCAATTGGCGAGAAATTCCCCATACATTATTTGTAAATATACAGGTAACTAAAAGACCTTTTAATTTTCTACTATGGGCAAAGCCATGCGGGTATTACTAGTGGTATTATAAATTAAAAGTTGAAGTTCTTTTTTTCTTTGCTTCTTGCTACTCATTATTGCATTCACGTTTGCAAGGCTTCGCTGTATTGTTTCAGGCGACAGAAGGGATTCCTGCCCACTACAAATTCCATTGCATATACCACTTTAGTGCTTAGCACGACAGAATTGATATTTCATCCGAAGTCTTATTATCATCAAAAAAAAAAAAAAAAACACCAATTATTATATGAACTGCAGTTGAACTTCGTTCATACGAGAAACGGAAATAGTTGGAAATTTTCCACGGGAGCAGTTAATTACGAAATGGAACAAAGTCTACAAATTGCCCATAAAATTAATTCACAGTATGAAGTTACACCTTTAAAAAAAAAAAAAAAACTTTCAGTATTGCATCCAAACCAAAGTACAAATATAATATATATATAAGTAAATTAAAAAGCACTAAATATAGATTTTCGTGCTAATGTAGCATTTTTTTTACAAAACTAAAGTCTCCATATGAAACACGATGCATATCATCTTTTCGGTATTTATTTATTGAAAACCATCTCAAGATATAAAAATGACGAACGTAAAGTCGTAAGAGGGCAAGAAGTTACCATAGAAAATGATCTACCCTTACATTAAAAAAAACTCCGGGAAGTGTTTTTCTTAGAGAGGAGGGGGGAGGGAATTGAACAGGCAGTTCGCTCTTCTATTCCTTTTATTTGACTTGTGAAATTCTATAGCACTATTTCAGCATCCAGCCAAACACTGAGAGGAGTGAGTGTTTGTATTTCAAAAAAACTCAGCATGACCATCTCAGATTTTGATGAAATTTCATACGGTTTGCTTTTGGTCTCAGTTAGTCCGTATAACCGTGCTTGTATGCACTGTAATAAAAATCCAAAACGTTGCTGATTATTTCCGTGAAACGCTTCGTGATTTCACTGGTTTTTATCCACTTTCTGAGAAAATCAAGTATCCTTTTCAATAAGTTTCCTGAATTGCTACAAAGTGCACCAGTGCAGACTTCTCACTGTTGTGAAAAATATTTTTAGCTCTCAGTTTAAAGATTAACTGAGCGTATTTATTAACTGTGTTGGCTTCATTTAGATTACAGTCCGTTCAGGTAGACTTAGCTCCCAATGAGAGCGAATAAGCTTTTGAACTCCATAGCTTGCAGGAATTGCAGACGAGGTTGATTCATGATACTTGCTTGCAATTCTGTTTTGGCTTTGGTGATGATTGCAATAAAGCTTTAGGAGCTTTCTTGGTAAAGCCAGAAGGTGCCAAGCTTTAGGAGCTCTCTTCGCAAAGTCAGAATGAACTTTCCCACCTCACAAATGTCTTCCAAGTTAACTGCTTTTTGAAGCAAGAAATTAATAGAGCTTTCCACCCCAAAATGGAAAGACAAAATACCTGAAGAAGAACCGGTCAAATCTACGGTCAACCTCCCCTACGTTAAGGACGTCACCAACAGAATCGAAAGACTGATGCACAAGCACAACATCAAGACTGTTCTCAAGCCTACCCATCGAATCAGCGACTTACTACGGTCAGTGAAAGATGCGAGAGGCCCTATGTCCGCTGCAGGAGTTTACAAGATCCCATGTTCCTGCGGATCGGCCTACATTAGAACAACAAAAAGAAGCGTTAATACAAGAATAAAAGAACACCAAAGAAATTGCCGTCTGGAACACGCTGAGAAATCAGCAGTCGCGGAACACACTTTTAGTCATGACACCCATGACATTAAATTCAAAGAAACCTTTCACGGATTTCCCACTATTGCGCCAGATCAAACAGAGAAGCGATCGAAATTTTCAAACATCCAAGCAAAATTTAAGAAGGAATTAAGATCAACAAACTCTGGCATGCTACACTTAAACGGATTATCTCGAGAGATACTTCTAGCCAATCAAAAACAGCGACGGACGCCCAGCAGCCAATCCCCAACCAGAATGAAGAGAGCTCAAGTTTCAACCAACCAGAAAAAAGGACGAACGTTCATCAATCAACCCTGGCCAGAACGAAGGGAGAGCTATTGTCCGTTTTTCACGAGAAGGCACTTCGACACGCCCCCTTAAGTTCCATTTTACGCGGGGGTGATCGGTACGCAATCCACGCGTTTCTAAAGGAGACAACCAGACAGTCTTAACTTGGGCGTGCATGTTAATGCGCAAAAAGTTCTTGTGTTGTTTACATCACTTACTTCAATTATCTGTTGTCATTTTAGTTATTCATACATTTTAAAAACCGCTGCTTTTATAACAAAATGCTATGATCCGAATATACCTTCTACAGAAAACAGCGAAATAGAAAAATTGGATACCACGTGACGAGGGTGGAGTCAAGTGCCTTTTTGTGAAAAACGGTTAATAGCTCTTCCCACATAAATAGTGACAAAACTTCAATATCTGGAGCAGTTGCTAGAAAGTCGATTCCTTGGAAGATTCGACCACGCTAACACTAAAGATGGCCGCCGAAGATGCGACCGAAACGTTTGGAGTAACAACACTCAGACCACGGCACAACAGCCCGGAATCTTACAACATTATTATGCTAATTAATAGTTTTTTCTTTCATTTATACAGTAATAATTGAACTCATAAAAACTGTTTATTCGTTACAGTGGCCTTCCATGGACCGCTCCCCGCCCACCTTACAAATTTTAAATACTTTTGCAATGTAAAACTTTTGGCAATGTCCATAAGATTATTTATATCAAATTTACTGTTAACGAGCATAAATTACAGAATCCGCGCAAAAGAGCAGTACTATCCTTTTAGCTTTCACGTAAAAAAAAACTTGGAGCACCCTTGAGAAAATTACGCACTTTGGTTACGTAACAAACTAATACAATGATTTTGTCGGGCACTTGAAGAAGTATTCCGTAAAACTGGTTTCTCTGCTCGCAGAGTATCAATGCAGAGGAAAAAAGAAGCCGTCGCTACTTAGGCAAGGATTACGGTAAAAACACTTTTTTCTTCTTTAATTTTTGTGATTTTCGGAAGCTCGTAGTACTCGCAGAAATTTTAATTTCCAGAAATATTTCAATACTTATTACAAAAAATCAGAATGAGGTTGTTTCCTTTAGTCAAAAGTACTATTTTTAGTCATTGAAATTGATAGAATAAGTAAAAAAAAAAAAAAAAAATAACATGAACCCAGAAAATACTTTTATTTTCCCAACAGTTTTTTTTTTTAATTAATTTTTAAAATGCCCAATTTTTCAATCAAGGCGTGGTCTTGATGACGTCACAAATGATGCACTTTGGCGCATCTTTATACTACTACGTTTCCATGTTAAGGTAATCAAGAAGCGAATTAAATATTGCTTTCTACGCTTGCTACTAACCATATCGTTGCCAGTACACGTGAGTAAAGATGTGAATTAAATAATTATGGTCTGTGAATGGCAACACTGAATTTCATTTCATCATTTGTGATGTCATCGGCAGACGCATAAATAAGGAAAGTGCATCGATTAAAGTAATTTTTTTTAATATTAAACTTAAACAAATTATTTAAAAAATGGTCAGATCCTATGTTTTTAAGCATGTTCTTTCAGAAAAAAATACTTTTAAACTTTTCGAAACGACTCCATTCCGTTCTGTTTTCGAAATTGCCGATACCTTAATTTTGCGAAAATAAATGCTTTTGCAGTATTTATGATACGTTTTTGGGATAATTTTAAAGACATAAGGAAAGATGGATAGTTTGTAGATATAAGTACGTTGCAAAGTATGAGTTTCTGCGTTTGAATGCATTGCAGGAAACTTGCATGCTTGTTTGTTTTTTCTCAGGTAAATTTGAATATGGTAGAAACAGCTTGAAAAAATATTTTATTTACTAGAAACATGTCTACACTGAAATTGGTAATTATTCGAAGGCCTATAATTCTGTAAATAATATATTTTTTAAAGAAAATGATTACAAAAAGGCAAAATAGTTTCATCTCAAATTAGATAAATGAAATTTACATATTCAGTACTTTCTTGTTAAATAATTTAGAATTCATGGAATATATTTAAATTGAAAAAAAATCACTCCAAACTTACCGAATATAAATTGATACAGGATATTTTATTAATCACAATTTTCGTTTCAGGAAACAATAAGCGCTAAGCATCAAAACTAATTCAATCCATTTTTTTTAATTTTACGTGAGAGACCATGAACGTTTCACGCTTCACCCACCTA
Source organism: Uloborus diversus (assembly GCF_026930045.1). Taxonomy (NCBI): domain Eukaryota; kingdom Metazoa; phylum Arthropoda; class Arachnida; order Araneae; family Uloboridae; genus Uloborus; species Uloborus diversus. Next base: position 67,697,502 of record NC_072738.1, read on the forward strand.
TTTTTTTAAAAAGGTCTTCTTTTTTTTCATTTGAATAACATTCTGTGTAAGACTTAATTTTCGTTATCCTTTTTAAATTAACAGTTATATTTCTTTTTAGATTATTTTATTACATTTTTTTAATGGAAAAGTTATTTCTGTAAATATAAAGTTATAAGAATAAGTAGTACAGATGATTAAATTTTTTACGCATAATTTCAGGTTTGAAGAATGTCAGGATAAAAACCTAGAAAAAGAGGAGGTACATAGGATGAAGATAGTTTAAGACGCGCCATGGAAGCAGTACATAATAATCAACTTTGGCCTTCTTAGGAGCATTTTGGCCTTACAAAGAATAGGCTCATAAGAAGGCCATTATGGTTTTTTTTTTTTTTTTTTTTTGTAAATAATTTCATTTTAAAATGCATTAGCAATTTATTTGTTATCGATATAATACTCATTACTGTAGTTTTCAAATTATTTCCATTAATATATTCCTAGTTATACAATGGTGTTCAAGAAATATTTAATAATTTGTTTAAAAAAGATTATAATATGTTGAACATTTGATGCTTCGTCTACATGAAAGAGCAGTTTATGTAGTTTTAGTAAGAGTGGATAGTTTGATTATTACAACTGTAGTCTTAAGTTGAACGACTGATTTATATTATTGGCCTTGTAGTGCTGTTTCTTGCAGTGCCGTGGAAAAGCTTTACAAAAGTTAAGTTTAATAAGTAGTGGTTATATATATATATATATATATATATACATATATATATATATATATATATATATATATATATATATATATATATATATATATATATATATATATATATATATATATATATAAGTGCTGTTTCTTGCAGTGCCGTGGAAAAGCTTTACAAAAGTTAAGTTTAATAAGTAGTGGTTATATATATATATATATATATATATATATATATATATATATATATATGGAATAAAAAAGTAATTTATATGATGCACACTAAAACAAAGTGTTAATTAATAAGTTGTGTATTTACTTTATCAAGGGCGTACATAAGGAAAGGGCTGAGGGGGCCCAGGCCCCCTCCAAAATTTGGGGGGGGGGACTAAATAAAGGTACGTAGTTATTTTTGGTTTTAGTTGCTCACAGACAACTTCAAAACTTCTAGCTACCAAAAAAAAAATAGTGATAATAATAATTATAATACGTTAGATCAGAGCTTTCTGAACTGGGTGCTGCCCATCTCCCCCCCCCCCTTTTTTTTCTTTCTTCCTAGTTAGTCTAAAAAGAAGGGTCTTCAAATCTTTCTCTCGTCTCCTGCAAGAAATTTAAAATAACTTTTAGTTGTTCGGTTGGAGTAATAATGGATATTGATGTCCTAAAAGCGCATTTATTTAGGCGCTTTTCGGACATTAATTCCAAAACATTTCTAGAGGAGGGTCCCCGAACCGACACCCTTTCACTAAGGTAACTACAAAAAATAGTCTGAAATTGTGCCTTTAAGATTTCAATTTTGAAAAGTTTCGGAGGAAGATCCCTAAAATCGCTACTTACCTCTACACGTCTAGCCCATTAAAACCGTTAAAAAGCTTCTCAAACCTCGTTTTCAGGACTTCAATGTCGAAAAATTTCCAGGGGACAATTACTAAACGCCTTGCCTTCCGAAAACATTTGAAATGGTTTAAGATTGCATTTATGGAGCTTTCATTTTGAAAAATGGCCTATCCCCTCTAACGTTACCAAATACGTTCCACAGTCGCGCTTTTAAGACTTCAATTACGAAACATTTCGGACGAGGGTCCGTTTGCTCCGTATGAAATTTGAAAATTAAAAATCTACAATTTAGAAAAAATTAAGGTGGAGAGTGTTTAAATTCCTCCACCTAATATCGCTAAATATCTCTTTAAAACTTAGTTTTTTAGAACTTTTATTTCAAAATAGTTTTTGGGCAGAGCACCAGAACCTCCCTGCTCGTAACATTTACATCCAAGTTAGACTGAAACTGCGTTTTTAGAACTTCATTTAAAAAAAATTATGCGGAAGAGTGACGGATTTCGTTCAACAAATATAGTTTTTAAAAGTTCAATTTCTAAAAATTTCCGCAGATGGCCCCCCGAATGTTTCTTCCCTGTAGCATCACCAGAGATCATCTAAAACTGCCTTCTTGGAACTACAATTCCAAAACATTCCCGGGGGGAAGCCCACGAACCCCCTTCCAACCACCAAAAGCAAAAAATTTATAAGAGTACCTTCCTAAAACTATTTTTTGGTTGCGCCACTTTGGGGACAGTATAAAGTCCTTGTCCCACCTCAAAAACAATGAGCAGATCAGGGCACTGTTGCTCTCCCCCCTCAAAAAAATTAAAATTATAAAAAAAGTGGGGAAGGGGGGGGGGCAAATCTTGGTGGTAAGGGCACCCTTCAAAATAAAAACATATATACGCCACTGTACTTTATGCAGTAATTGAACTCATAAAAACTGTTTATTTGTTACAGGGGCCTTCCACGGTTCATCCACCTTACAATTTTTACATTTCTAATTGTGCCGCTGCTGTTAATGGCGAGAAATATGCAAACAGCTTGTACTGTCGTGGGCAGGTAAAGGACAGTAACTGCAAATTTTTCATTTTTCTTTTCTTTTCTTTCTTTCTTTCTTTCTTTCTTTTTTTTTTTTTTTGTTATCCATTGCACGTTAGCTTTACAGTATAAACTTTCTTATTTAGTTTCCACTGAAAAAAGGTGCGAAAAAACTAATTCCAACATGTCCCTATTGTTAGCATGCAATGTAGCTCACATTTCTTCAAATATCTCGAAAGCTGATTTCTGCAGATACTGCTGGTCATCTGACCGCGGCAGTGTATCAATAGCCATGCCACTTAATTAATTTTGTTCAACGTTTTAAAAAGTTCAACTGAAATCAACTCTTCGGAAAAGTACGGTAAACTTCTGAGATCTTTCAGAGAATACTTTTGCAACTTATTTACGCATTTCTAAGAGGTTAATGCTTTTAGGTATTTAACTTCCACTTCCCATCGATTAACTCATGAATGCTTTGAGAAACCAATTTCGCGACACTTCGCAAAACTAATCCCTTCATCGCAAAGTGTCGACAATTTTTCGTCGCAAATCTTATCGACATTAATTACATTAGATTTAACTTGTGATGGATAAAGTATATCTGGAATTTTGTTTTCAATTAAAAAATAAAAGCATGATGTTTTTGAATTTTCACGGAGCTTGTCCCATATTTTAGAATGATCAATTTTAAATTATTTTCATCCAGCAAATTAAAAACGTTTTATCGCAACTTCAGCTGCTACGCGAATACAGTCAACGCTCTTTAGAACGACCCTCTATTACTGCGACCCTTCTGTTATAAAGACCGATGCGCACACCCCGACACAAAGAATAGAAATTACGAATATTTTTTGGAAAACGTCAAGAAAAGGAGAAGCATCTATAATACCTATGTAATTAAAGAAGCTACACTTGGAAAAAATCTCAAATAAAAATAAATAAATCTACAATATCCATCTAATTTTTTAAATAACTGATTTTCAATGTGTTTTGTCATTAAATGAATTATTTTAAAGTTATATGTGCAATTTACGGATAGTATTTCAGCATGAAATTTAAAACTGGAAAGAAACTAGCAAAATAGTTTTTTTAACTGTAACTATTTTATTATTTTGTTAGTTTCTCGATTGCCTTTTAAGACGAAGCGTGGCTTTAAAAAAACCATTCCTGCATTTAACAAAATGGCTAAATAACATGCAATACGCTGTAGGGATCTCTTGTTATAGCGACCGATTTCGCTTGGTGCACAGAGGTCGTGATAACGAGCGTTGAATGTACTAATTTTAACTAAAAAATAAACCGTCATTCACTGTTAAATTACATTTTGAAATAATCGGGGCTTTTCAGCTAGGGTACAGACACAATAGTTCCCAGATAGGAAAAAAAGGTTCAAAAGCTACAGTGTTAGGCTACATTCTATTGTTATTCTTCGTTTTTTTTTTTTTTTTTTTTTTTTTTTGTGTGTGTGTGTGTTACGTGTAATGTTACACTTTTCTGCTACATATTTATAATATCTCTTGAGGTGTCGGGTTTTGTCACTTTTTTTGGGATTTAAATTACATTGTTTCATGTTAATAATTTATACGCCTTTCTTTCTTTCTTTCTCACTCCCTCTGTCAACTTTTTTTTTCTTTTTTTTTGCGTTTTGGGCTATTAGCTAATGCAGTTCTACACCAACAATTCAGAAACGTTCCTAAAAAATAATAGGCACCTAATGCGCCCAATTATCACCTGTAACATATCTTGCAAAAAAACAGAAACGTTTCGCACTAAAAGTTAGTAACCATCCTGAAATCAGCCTGGAATCTTTCGGAAAATTTAAAATATAGAAGAAAGTAAAAACGTACCCAATCAAAGAAAGTCATGCTTCTCAACTAATTCTGAATCATTAGTTAAAACTTATGTACGTATATAGTAATCAGCTTGGCACCATCTTGCTTTACCAGGACAGATTCTAAAGCAACTATAGCCAAAGCTATGTCGGAATTGAAGGCAATTGCTTCAAATCTGCAATACCAGAGATTGCATTTTGCCCTTAAATGGTGCGCAATCAATTCGAAGCGGCCGTAATGAAGCTGAAACAGAAACATCTTAATAAAAAAAGTCTAATGTACTTTAATACTGGTAGCTAAAAATGTTTTCCACCACAGTATAAAATCGGCATTCATGGAACTTGTTGAGATTCAGGAAACTTTTTTGCAACAAAACTTGTTTTATATAAATCGATCTAATCGTTATTGATATTCATATTTTGCATTTTATTTATTTAGGGGAGGGTGGCCCAAAGCGGGTAGATCGCCCAAAGCGAGTAGGCCTTCGTATTCCCCCCTCCCCATGGTGTTTTAGCGGCGATGAATACGTATGTCGTGTTTACATGAACTCCTCCGAGTTATTATCAGTCCCAGCGAAGCAGCAGTGAAGCGGCATGGTGCAACCAGGCTTATAATTAAAAAAAGTATGCATTTTTAAATGAAGTTTTGTAACTTGTGATTAGATGAAGACCAGCTTATTTTTTTATTGTCAATAATATTAACTTATTCTGACACTATCCACCTATAAACTACAATGGTCATTCCGTTTTTTTTTTTTTTTTTTTTTTTTTTTTTTTTTTAATTATTATTTTAAGGTTATAATTATTGAAACAAAAAACCGTGTCTATGGGCATAGCGGGTATAGAATTTAATCATATATTTATTTAAAATTTCTTGACTCGTGTGCTGACTTAGAATTTCTCTTTCAATAGGATAAAAATAACTTTAAAATGTTATTTTTTAGGATGGCAATTAATTAGTCTATTAATTAACTCAGATATTTTTTGTGTTCTATAAACAAATGTACTGACTTTGAATTGGATAGGTACATCCGTTTTACATTTTTTATACACTGGCAGGTAGCTAGTCAACTATTTTAATCATTTATAACTTCATATTTGATTGGCAAATTTACCAAACCACAATTAGTTAAGCTTACCCGCTTTGGGCTCAATGGTAGGGCAAACCGAGGTTTTTCACATGTTTGTTAAGTTTGATAATAAATAAATATTGGGTTTAAAATAATACAAAATTCACACTTTTTATTTTGAAGTTCAAGAACCCTGCTAAAAAATAAAAACGAAATTGTTGCGGTTAAAATCCAATAACTACAATTTTCGAGCGTTCTTCGCAAACCTACCCGCTTTGGGCCACCCTCCCCTATTTATTTATACATATTTTTTTAACTATATTTCTCTTACTATGCGTTTTTCTCCGAATTCTTACGTAATTACTCTTACTCACAGGGTTCATAAATTTTTTTCTTTCTTTTTTTTTCTTTTTTTTTGTGAAATTGCTGCGGCCATTTTTTTTTTTTTTACTTTTTTTGCTAAGTAGTCTTAGAAAATAAATTTCAATAATGCAGAAACAGCTCAAGATGTCACGAAAATCAAATAAAAAGGTTTAAGACTCTTGCCAAAAATAGTGTATACTTAATTTGCTATAAAATGTCCTGATACCAAATTCTAGAAAATACTCAAAATATTCACTTTTCAATTCATTTGTCCGTGGTCCTCTAATCTCAAAGAATGCTCTTACAAAATAAGTTTGAATAACCTCTCACATACAGTCACGTTATTTTTGACAAAAACAAAATGATTTCCTGCTTCTTAACTCTTATAACAAAAAGGTTCTTCTTAATATGCAAAAACATCTTTTGTTTTCTTAAACGTCAAAATAAACTTTCCCCATTATGTGCCCGCCATCAGACAGAACAAACTTTTCCGAGCGCGTTAAATACACCCTCCAGGCTGCATTTTAATGACGTAGAACAAAAACAAGTGGAAAAAAACTGGTCTTTTTTTTTCTTTCTGTCGACCTAAGGGGATAAAAAGATGTTTCTAAAAGATCGATTTTAATGGCGAGGTTGAATCAGTGAAACGTTTTCCTTGGTGCAAATATTTGGGAAAGGGTCCGGGGTGACTATAGTTTCAACAAGTTTTGTATTTCCCATGAACAATAATTGAACAAAAATATCACGGTATTTTTTTTTTTTTTTTCGTTTTATAAAAAAATAAAACGACACACACACACAAATAAATATATATCCTTACTAATATTATGAATGCGAAACTGAGTTTGTTCGCTTGTTTGTACCGTTTTTACGCATTAAGTTAAGATAAATGGAGAAGCGGGTCAAGCGATCATGCTTCGGACAGCACGAAGTACAAACTTGGGACATTTTGCCAAATTTCGTTTCGAGAGCTGGTACACCTGTCAGTATTTCGCCGCTAATAAAGAACTGATGTGGCATATAATAAATAATAATGTATCTTTTGAGGCAATGTGAGTTAAATTTTGATGCATCATCTTTATGGGGTTCAAAGCCCCGGTATCTGGCGGATTTACAGTTTTAGGGGTCGGTCACAATGCATTTTTGGGCGTCCTTTTTCTACCACGGAACTATATGAAGCATTCATTATGTGATGTTTTGTATTATCTTCGTTCCCCAATTGGCCGTGGGGGGGGGGGGGTTCGCACTTGTGAGATTATCGACATGACAAGTCTGCCACTACCCGGCTTTCATAAAGGGGTACCCATCCTGTGTTTACTCAACTAGCAATGTCTGGCGAAGTAGAACCACCATTATCCCTTTTCTATTCCAAAAACTCATTTTTTTAAATTTACCTTTGCTCGAAAAAGTACCTCGTGGCTGTGGTCGCAACCGAATCGAAGTGCTATTCACTTGCGCTCCCTTCGGGGGTGTTTCGAACCGGCCACTCTCAAAGAGAGAGAGAGAGAGACAAACACAAATTCTGCCATCCCAGTATGTCTCAGATTCCATCGCGGGAATGAGAAGCCGACATAAAAACTCCGGAATCACTTTCTACTCCCAGAAACGGGAAAGAAATAGAGTTTTCCCATTTTCAAATATTATTCCCCGTCTCGTCGAGCAGATGGGTGAGACAGCGACGGGGGGGGGGGGAGGGCTACAAAGAAAAGGAAAACATACCACGAAAAAAGAATGTTACGACACATCCGGAAGCTAGATTGTCATTTTGGAAAGAAATGCTCCTGGGACTCCAAAAGGGTCAGAAGTTTGCCTTGTAAGGGAAGAAATACTGAATTAGTGGCAACAACTCAGAAAGCGTGACAAAGACTTAAGGAGATCAAAAGAACAGCTACAACTTGATCGAACTTCCTCAAAAGAAAAAAGAGATTAATTACTAATGTCAGAGGTATGATTAATTTCTATCTATTTGTTCAAAAAAAGTTTTTATTCAGCAATTATTATGATGTGCTAAGTTATTATTCTTCACTTCGTGATAAATTAAAAAATAATGCAAAAGAAGACCGTCAAAATCTCATTGCACTACTAATTGAAACCTTTTTAGCTAAGCGTTACTCAATTTTGTTTGCATATTGAAAATTAAATCAAATTATCAATCTAGATTGCAAGCCGTATGTGGAGCTGATATTTTCTTGTATAATAAATTTAAAAAGCCGATTACATTTTGAAGAAAACATCATGGTACAGCAAATCATGAAAGCTGCTTACAACGTATTGAAAAATTATTATGTGGATATCACATAACTTACTTGCATGCCTATTAAATAGCACAAACGAAGATCTTAATAACTAAAACATGACTGGTATTTTTCAGCCATAGAGACCGAAACGAGAAGCTCGCCAACGTGTGGAACAACGCTATATTAAGAAATCTGTTAATCATCCCGATATAACGAATAAGTGGAACTAACTTTTAGCATCAACAATTTGTCAACACGAAGTTTTAACCTTATATGACAAATAATTTTTTATCAATACCCAAACACATAAGTATGTAGAGGTTCAATCAGACGGTTAATTGCAATCAAGGCGGAAGAAATACTGCACAGTGCACAGTTCCGACACGTATGAAATAATATGCGAGACATTACAATTTTTTTGCGATTGTTTAGTGCTACTCCATTAGTAATTTTTCCGCAAAATCCGTTACCAAAATAGGAAAAAAAAATTTTTTTACTAATTTTGGTAAAAACCATTTAGTCCAAACTTCAACCCAATTGCAGCAGATCAAGAAATTGTCAGAAAAAAAATTAAAATTTTTTGTGTGCACTTTACTTGACCAATAGTGCTTTTTCGGCATTACCCATCATCGAATGAAAAAAAAAATGTTTTTTTTTTTTCGGCCCACTCTAATGCACACACTTTAGTACACCGAACAGATGTCTGCACAAAACTCCCCCCAAATGGACTCGGGGTGATCAGAATAGATTTTTTTTACTTGCCCGTACATCTCTGCGCACATAAATACGTTTAATCACCATACAAAATCTAGTAAAAGTTTATTCGTGGTTAAAATGGTATGTTAGTTTTAAATTTGAGGGGAAAAAGTTATTTGAACACAAAACTTCATTGCATCTTAATAGAAAGTCGAAACAATTTAATGCTAAGAACAGCTTATTTTGCAGTCAATTTGTTTTATCAAATATGCTTGGATATTTTTTTCAAATATAATATTTCCTTCACATGAGAAGTAAAAAATTCTTCTATGTATAATAAATCTCATTCCGTCGCAAATTTTATTAGTTAAATTTGTGTGGAATTTTTTTCTTAAATATAATACTTCTTTGCTTCATAATAGAAAGTAGAAACTCTTTCTATACATAGTAAAGCTCATTCCCAAGCAGTTTAAACTTTGTTATTACTCATTAAACACGTCGAATATTTTTCCCCCATCTCTAAAAAGAAATGGAAAATTCACACTTCTGTTGCACTTTATTGAGCCGTCGCCGTCGCTTCTTAATCTACCAACCCCCATATCCCTAATGAAATGAGAATAAAATTTATATGAGTAAAAACGTGGTAACATTTTTAAGGATAAATGACCCATTTTCCTTTTCAGAATCCTGACATGAAAGGAACTCCCTGCTGTTTCCTCAGCAAAAAATGAATAGATAAAAGAAAAAGTTTAATCATCACCCGTGAATGAAAACAACATCCCCGGTGGTTTACATCAAAATGAAAAGAGTGAGAAGGCAGCAGTAAAAAGCGTATAATATCAACGTAAAAGAAGGAGCTTATTTAACTACCTAAACCATTTTCTGGCAAGACCTTTCTCTTTTCTCAGATTACTTTGATCTTAATTATTTGCCATTTGCTCCAAAAGTTTATGGAAACTATTTCGCAAAATCAACCCTCCTTACACCACTAAAACCTCCATTATTAAAAACGTAGATAAATAATTTATAATGATTATAAGTTAAACTATATTTTTCTTTGTCAGTGATTAAAAATTTGCTATTTACAAATTGACACAGTAAATGGTAGTACCATGAAATATTCTTACAATTTAGGTACATCATAGTTGAAACCATTTTTTAAATTAATTTGAGAGTTAAAATTGTGTATTTTAACCATTCGTTACGATACAAATGATCCACAAAAAAAAAGAAAAGAAAAAGGAAAAGAAAGGGAAAAAAGAGAGAGATATAGATTGGAAGAAAAGAGAGAGATGACTAAAATATCTCGAAACTGCATACCGCACATAGCTCAGGAAAGAAAATGATATACTCAGAGAAAAACTGGAGCTGTCTAAATCAATAATTCATACTTACAGTTCGAAAACATTTTTTCTAAATCATGAAAATTTATTGACGTATCATGATGTATTGTTTCGTTTCTACGCGACCACGCACCAGTTACTCAAGCAAACTTTGTGCTAGTTTTGTGGCGAGAAAGAACATTAAATTTTAATTTTAAATCAATAGCCAGTACGTGGTTTCCAAATTTTAAATTGTGTCACTGTCCTCGTCAGAATGCAATATGCTGTTGCTGCGTTATTAATAACGTAAATCCATGAATTGCTAGTTTTAACCTTATTTAAGTAAAATTTTAAAAGTTATTACTAAATGAGGTACTACAACGAAAAAAGTATATAATCTGCGCAAAGCAGAAATATTTACTATTTATCTTGCATGGCTTAAAACGTTTAAATATCTTTGTTTAAACCTGTCCGATCTATGGCTATCTATATACAAATTAAAAACACAATATTAGAAGGTATGTGGTTTTAAAAACTGTATAATTTTAAGATATGCAAATATCTAGAATGAAACTATCTATAATATCAGTATTTTTTAATCAAGTTTTTATCATTCAAAATAGACATTAAAGCTCACGGTTGAAACATCACTTGAGTTAACTTAAGTTCACTATTCGTTTCGATAGAGCAAACTTATCTCAGCGGATTTACATAGATTTGCATAAAACGTATCAGAATCGATTTTTTGAAAAGGGAAATTAACTTTTTTTTTTCGTGTAACTGACATTCTATTTTGATTTTGTATTTTCAGGTAAAGAAGAATGGATGGTGGAGTGAAATGATTGAATATGTTTTGCCTCCCAGAGAAAAAGATAATTGATATTAAAGAAAACATACTTGCTGTGTGTGTGTGTGTGTGTGTGTGTGTGTGTGTGTGTGTGTGTGTGTGTGTGTGTGTGTGTGTGTGTGTGTGTGTGTGTGTGTGTGCTGTTTAAAATAGACCTGCTTGCATTTTAGTTCAAGAAGAAATTCAATAACAGCGACCAGTTTAGTGACTGTCGTTTAAGTCCTCTAAGTTGTCAAACTGCGAAGTTTCCCCCAATCCTTTCTAAGACTCAGTTTTTTTCATTCTTCTTAGCTTAGCTTTCTTCGAGCTCCTTAATTAAAAGTGACTCTCTTTTTTTTAAGTTTTCCATTCAATTACTCTTAATTTCAATCGAAGTTGTTGAGCTTCAATTCCCCTTTAACTTTTCTTTTTAAAATTTTTGAATATTTTGCTGAAACCGCGTCAATGTTTCTTTTCCATCTTCTAGGAATTGAAAAAGAAATCTATTTTTATTTTCTCTAATCAATTATTTCACTTTCATTTTCATCCATGATAACAATTAACCGGGAATTTAATCTTGCACGCATTGAATCATCTACTTATTTAAGCTTATTTCAATTTACTAATTTATTTCTGTGATTCTTCTTTTTTCTTATATATATATATATATATATATATATATATATATATATATATATATATATATATATATATATATATATATATATATATATATATATATATATATATATATATATATATATATATATATATATATATATATATATATATATATATATATATATACAGACAGACAAAAACTTGTAGTCATTTTCCTTATCCTTGCGTATTTTTATTGCTTCTCTAATTGACGAATACTTTTCCTGTTCTAAAGAATAGTTACTGAGCTTTTGTTGTAAGATTTCTGTAGTAATACCTATGCATATACTGCCTGAGAGCATCAACTATAGCTTTAATTGCAACAAATTTATCTTCTGAAATTAATGAGTTTAGATTATTATCTGGACAAGACATAGTAAAGGAATTATCGGTAGCTCCTTCGGAAGGCGATAGTCAGATACCAGAAGGGAAAAGCAATTTATTCTCAAACTTCAACGGTGTCGATAGAAGTCCTTACTTATGGTCATTTTTTTTTCTTTTGCAAGCCTTTGGTTGCTTTTGTGTTGTTTTTGTTACTTGTCCTGTTTGGAAACGAAAAAAACAAAAACGTGCTTCTTCTTGATGAGTTTAATATTAACGTGTATATTTCAAATTGCTGTTTTAAATTTTAAAAAAAATCCATGTTGATCATCAGCCAGTACTTTCGTTAAAAATATTGACGCAATATATTATTCCAATTAAAATGAAAAAAAAAATTCTTGAAGCTTTTTTTTTTTTTTTTGAGCAATCACGAATTGCTTATTGTTTTTACTTGACCGTTGAATGACGTCCGTCCTTTGATTATATTTTTCTATGCTTATAATGCAGATATGCTTATAATGCCTATAATTCCATATGCCTCAGAATCGAATTATTTATAAACGACCCTTCTCGACTTTTCATAAACGTTTTTATGCGAAAACAGTATCTAGCATACAACATCCAACACATAACATTCCCCAGGCATTTATTTGAATTTCGACGTCTTGAGTTCAAATTATGATTGCGGAAAAAGCCATTAGTATAAACAAGAAACCCCTAGTATAAACAAGAGTCCCATTGCAATTCGTGATTGCGAAAAATACAATTTGAATTTCAGATCTAAAAATTTAACCTAAATTTAAAAAAAAAACAATAAACAAACAAACAAATTTTACAATATCATACTCGAATTTCAGAAAAAGAATATAAAGTAATAAAACCAAATAAAACGATTATTAAGATTCCATTTTTTTCGTGGCACCACGGCTGTTAAATGAACTTTCGAAAGATGTTAGGAATGAGAAGAACGTCAAAAAATATAAACAAGGGGTCAATGAATATGTACAAAAAAAAAACAACATTCTATCAATAATAAACTTTTAGCTAATAAAATTTACTGACTGGTCAACCGGGGGGGGGGGGGGGGTTGTATTGTGGTTTTATAATATAAAATATTCAATGCGAGTTATTTTGTTTTTTTATAGCTAAAATTGAGAAATAAATGTTTTATGTGAAATATTTACCACCTGTGTATATTGTGATTTTTTTAATATAAATATTATACAGTTTAATACATATTTATGCGTTTTACTCCAAATTATTCTGATTTAATAACACTGCGGTTAGTGCCTTTGGCGCTCTTTAGTGCTGACTTCTTACTACTAACTAATGTTGAACTATAATACAGAATTCCTTAATGTTTGTGATTGTTTTTTGTTATTTACGTTGTACGTGTAACTTTATTTTATTTTGTTTACTGCTTGTTATGTATGTGTGTGTTTTTGTTAATAAATCCTATCTAATATCTAAATCTTATCTAAAAATGTCCAGGAGATGCAGCTCAATCCTCAAACCTAAACCGACTTACTAAAAACATTTTAAAATTAATATTAGAAATTATCCAGCGAGAAGTTTTGATGCAGTACACTTTCTACAGTAAGCGCTTTTTAAATTTCTTCAACGCTCGAGAAGGAAAAATTTTGCTGATATTACATCGAAGAAGACGAATCTTATCTCGACACGTATGAAGAGTTTTGCGCCTACTTCATCTAAGGATCCGTCGAAGAGGGGGAAATAGTCCTAAGCGAGCCCCCCCCCTCCCTGATTTCATGACATCTCTCTCCCCCCAGTGATGAACTACAAATTGTTTTCATTGCGTCACCTCCTGAAACTCTTTTAGAGTTTAAGCAAATTGGGTGAGCGCCGCCTTAATCCTCCTCCCATAATTAAGAGGGATTCATTCTTCGGAATGGGCCCTGGTTGCCATGGAGATCGTCGAATGAACGCCAGGTCCTGTCGAATGAAACAAACGCCACGGGAAAAAATTCTTTCAATGAAGTTCAGGTATTCGCCACACTTAAATGGGATTCTCTGCGTATTTGAGGTGAAAGGGAAAGTAAGACACAATGTCTCTCACATGGACAATGTAAATTGAAGTTTGTGCTACGGTGGAAATATCATCACCGTCTGGATGAGACAGGGATCATCAGCACCGATTAAATGAGGGGGAAGGAGATTAGAAGGAGAGGTGCAGGTCTTTTGCTCTCAAGGGGACAGGGAATGAATTAAGAGTAAAGAAATCGGTTTTAACAAAAGCAATATGATAAATTTAAAAAATATATGCACTAGAATCCCGTTACATAGCGAGTATTGGGGGACATATTTCACTTCCACATTTTTCACATAACTGGGAGATAGAGAATGAAACTTAATTGTTAAAGAATATTTCTCAGTTTACTTCTCCGTCGAATTCCTGCGTTTTACTTCCGGTTTTTGATCGTTGCCAAATACAATGAAAAATAAGAGAAATTCTAAAGTTATCGTACTTCTGATTTTTAGATGTTGCCAGAAAAACAATGAATAAATGAATTATTAATAAATTGAAAAAAAAAATCAAGGCTGAACTTAAGCAAGCATATATTTGTGGGCGTTTTTGAAAGTTTTTTTTTTTTTTTTTCAATATACTTGTATCAAAGTGCTTTTAAATTCGAGCATACAAATCAGCAAACTTAAAAAAAGAATAAAAGTAATATTCATTATCTCTTTATCTGCAGTACATTTATAATAAAATAAGCACCTGTGTCACGCTGCTTGAATTCTGAACATCGTATTAAATAGCTCCTTTCATTTCTTGTTTCTGTGTCTGGAACAGAAAATAGATTTGTGTGTTTAATCACCTTCCGTATTCAAAAACATATCATCGTGTGACTATTTTCTGTTCCCGAAACAGAAAACTGCAATGAATCATGCTTTTTACCATGATGTTGCAGCCGTTCAAACAGCCGTGACGTAGGTGCTAAAGAACATTCCCAAAAACGAATTAAAAAAGTATATGGATAAATTGGTTAACCGTTCAAAACATTGCACTGAGTTAAATAGATACTGTTTTGAATAAATATTAGCTTTAAAATATATTGTCAAGTTTATTTTATTCTATCACTTAAAAATTTCGGTTATGCTTAGAGCACGCTGTGAACATCGTGCATAAAATGTACTGGACATGGAAGACTACTTAGAGACCTCGTCGTTGAAAGGCTACAGAGAGACTTCGTCACTAAAACATTACATAGATACTTCGTGACTGAAAGCAGCGGGACTTGTCTGTTTTTTTTTAAACATCGGGGGGGGGGGGGGGGCAGCGAGGTATAGCGGATTTCGTGGTATACCGAATACTTTTGTATAACTGTTTTCTAATGTGTTCTTACACTAACTGGAAAATAAACCAGTTTTTAAAACGATTTTAACAAAGCTTCATAATTATTTGATCTAACGGATTATTTAATTTCGTACATGTAAAACTTTTAGACTTTAATATATCGAGGGATAAACCTGTTTGTATAGTTTTGTTCCTTTCGGTAACTCTTTGATCCTTTTTAAACTTAAAACAAATCTGCTAAAAGAGCCAAACAAATCTGATCATATTATCAAATAAAAAATGTAATACGTAGCATTATGTAACATAAAAGATATCTTCACTATGCTGAACCAAATAATCACTGGTTAAGATATTAATCCATAACAATGTCTTGTTTTAGTTTGATCTCGTGTCCTTTTTCTCAACGGCGGCGACGCGGCGGTTGAGGTTGTAGTAAAAGAGCTAGTTCAATTTCTTTAAAAAAATTGATGTCGTTATTTTATTATTTTTATTAATTTATTTACTTATTTATTTTATTACTTTATTTATCTATTCATTTGTTACTAACAGTATCAGCACGGAGAAGCCCGTGCTAAGAATTTAAAGGAAGTCCGTTGAATAAAAAAAAAAATCACGATCTCTTTCATCCTTTCTGATGTGAAATGATCATTTTTCTTCAATTAAAATGAGTACACACACATTTTCAAAAACCTATTAGAGTCTCTTTGGAGTTTGAAACTATTCGCCAAAACACATAAAAAGATTAACATTAGCTTTAAAACTAAAAATAATCCTTCAACTGTATAGTGCATGACTTAACGCGCCAAGCAGCCACGCTACCGTAACCCTGCTCTTTAGCGAGTGAAGTGGTTTTTTTCTGCAATTTAAAATGTTTCGCCAAATAAACAGTACTATAATAAAAACGTTATAAAGAACAATCACAGTTGAATAATACAACAAATGATTTTTTTTACTTAGATAAGTAACTATCTTCAAACTATAAGAACAAAAACAAACGTTGTAGAAATAAGGAATATATAGATTTATTTTGAACTTTTATCAAATACACTTTGCATTTTAATGTTTAGTCATTATAAAAGGACTCAGTAGCAGATTAGCTTTCGTTGTACAGCAAAACGTTCACACACACACAAATACACACACACACACAAAAAAAAAAATGGTATATTTCTCTTTAAATTTACGCATCACTTATTATAACATGTTTAGTAGTATCGAAAATATGATTTTTTGAAATTGAGTCTATCATTTGGACTCACGCTATAGTTCCTTGCTACTACGTCGATTTTCACTAAGTGACGGTGTCTTGGTCTAAATGTTTTCTTATCTAAATACATTCACTTTTGCCTATAATTTTCCTCAAATATGTATTATATGCTGTTATCACACATATAGTTAGATGGTAATATAGTTTAACATCACAGGAAAAAGTTTTCCTTTGTTAGGATAATTGTAGGTATGGTACAATACAACATATCAAATTTTTGAAGATTCAGTTAAGTTTTCAATTGCTGAATTTTAAACTTTTTATGCCAAAAACAAGGCTGAGTTTTGAATGGAATTTCAAAATATAAATCAGGTTTCTACGGGTTTTTCTTCAAAAAAACTATCTACGACGAAAAAGCAAAAAGTACAACCATACCATTAGAAGAATAAAGGAATCAAGAACTTTAAGAACGCATAAATAAAAGTCCTTTCGTATTATTCACTCAACCTTGGTATTTTATCGTGGCGTCACCGGTTAAATAAAGAAAAACTATAGTCAGAAATTTTAATGCCCTCGAAGCGCGTTTCTCGCATAGGAGATCAAAAATTCAGTAGATCGCATAATCACTCTGTATTTAAACAAATAATAGTAGCATCGTGCAAAATGAAGCTAAAAAAAAAAGCAATTGGAGTTTTTTCAATAGATACTCAAATTGTTCACTTTCCCCCAAAAGTATTGAGAATTCCAAATGTTGAAAACCAAACTGCGTTGACCAGCGTTGCATGGTCTACCTCGAAAATAAAAGTTGTGTCAATTGACGCATGTTCAACAGACAAGTTTAAATAAAAAAAGAAAAAAAATAGAACAGAGAATTTCCTGTCAACATGTAAGAAAACAGCAATATTATGACTCAAAGCTTAAATTTTGATATATTGGACTTTTTTTTTTAATTACACAAATTCAATCATAGTTAATAATCGGTAAAAAGAATCCGTTCCATCCAATTTTCTAGCGGAAATATCCTATAGGGGATTCATTCACTTCTAATATCCACCGTAAATTGTATAGTTGTACCAGAAACATACGCATACTCATTCCCACGTACGTCAATTTCAGCCTACTTTCTCGTAAAAGTTAAAGAAAAGGAGGGGGTAGCATGAAGGAAAAATTTACTCTTTTGGTTGGCATTTATAATAGCGTTAATTATTTTCTAGTATGCAATTTTGATTTTTTTTCTTTTTCCCATTCTTTTTCTTCTTTTCTTCATCTTCTTCCTATTTTTTTTTTGGGGGGGGGGGGTGAGAGACCCAGCGAAAAAACTGACTAGGGGTCTACCTGGGTTGTCCGCAGCCCTGCCCCCACCCCCGCTCCCCTGTCTGAGCAGAGCGAAAACGTTAGGTATGAATACACTTATTCGAAAAGTCTGTCAATACTTGAGTTTCGTGAAAGGCTATGGGGCCGTGTCGTGTTTCAACAGTCAATATAAAACGGTCTTGCTTCCTACCCAAAGCGCAGTGTACTCGAGCGTAATATATACGTCGAGTTTGTCCAGGGAAGCGATATATGTCCTCCAATATTGAACAGACCGATTCAGATTAGATGGCAGACGATCATCGATGCGTCGGCATTCCAGTTCGCTTCGCCCTCGGCGTTAATTGGGAGCGATTAATTACGGAAAAGGGTTATGATTGGAAATCGATGCTCGTATCCATGGCAACCACCACTGATCGGGAAAAGGAAGGACTTCGACCACAGAGGACACCCGTCCGGTTTGGGGTTTTCTGGACACTTCAACAATCAATGCCATGTCATTACGAAGTCAACGAAAGGTACTTCTGCGGTATTAATGAGATCGGTCTAGGAGTAGAAAATCTTTCTGCGATATTTAACAATATTTTGAATTTAACAATCGGTTTTACAGGTTTTATTTCTTTTGCTTTTATGCTCCAAAATAAATTTATTTAAAAATTAAAAATAAAAAAAGAAATTAAAATATTGTAGTAAATTGAGAAATTGAAAATGAGAAAAGCAAATAGTAGGGTCTGGTGGGGGAAAGTGGTCAATGGGGTAAAGTGGTCATACGTCAAATAAATGGCTATAGCTTGGAAATAAACGTTCGAATGAATGTGAAACTTTTATTTTAGAGTAAAGCAGTTAGAAACTACATTTTGAATGCAAAATTTTACAACTGAAAAAATTTTATTTGGTAAAAAAAAATATTTTGCGTGAATATGAAAAATTTTAAAATCTAAACACCTATTTTAACATTCTTGGGAAATTTTGTTTGTTAGAATTAGGAACAGATTGACTGTACAGGAAGCTTCCTACATTTCTCAAGAACTCTTACTCATTAGCAGTTAGCTGAATCTATTTTAGATAATTTTTTAGAACAATTTAAGTAAGATGGGGTAAAGTGGTCATAATATTAGGCTTAACGAATATTGTTCTTCTAATGTCACTTAATCTTTAGGTATAAGGCAGATACAAATTAAATATTAATTTTACTCAATATGTATTGTTTTTACAGTAAACGGGGTTAAATATACGAGTATATGCGTATATATACGCATATATACTCGTGTAGACATGTACATAGACGTATTCACATAAATGCGCCAATAAATATATATAAGGGTATCTGCAAGTATTTTTTATCCACACAGCTATACATTCTACTATACACGTATATGCTCGCTTATACTCGTATATATAAGAACACTTATATACTCAGGTAGACACGTATATACGCGTACGTACTCGAGTAGACACTTACATACAAGCATATGATATAAAAGTGTACAGGTTGAGTTTACAATCTTGAGCAAATT
The DNA here is from genome assembly GCF_026930045.1 of Uloborus diversus. NCBI lineage: Eukaryota > Metazoa > Arthropoda > Arachnida > Araneae > Uloboridae > Uloborus > Uloborus diversus. The sequence goes on from NC_072738.1 coordinate 67,716,727, forward strand.
AATAAAAGATGTTAGAGGAGAGGAGAAGAATCAAGAGTTAATAAGGAACATATGGTCACAAACACAATGCTGACGCGCTACATGCACGCAAAGTGAGAAATTGATTGATGCAAAAAAAGTCACAAATACAAATACAATTTCACACAATATTTTAGGACTTAAGAAAGTTTTTAAAGCGATTGATGAAATTTACGGCCTTTAGCTGTAATACATGCGTCGCATTCACAGATCCCTCTCTTTTGTAATAACGAAACTTTTGAAAAACTTTCATCAGCCGCTGCGCCTTTGTTGCGATGCGTGTATTAGAGCTACTACGGACCGTAACTTTCAACAACTGCTCTAAATATTTCTTAAAAACTAAAATGTTAGGTAAAATCATCTTTGTGCAACAAATTTGTGCCCTGCTTTCTCTCCTGGCTTTGTGTGCATGTAGCCCGTCAGTGATTATAACTTTCTTATGATTCTTTGCTTCGTATCTTTCTTCCTCTTATCTTTCTATCCTACCCTCTCACACTCCTTTGATTTTCGCCCAAGAGCTTAGATTCACTCTGTAGGCCGACATGTATAATAGCGTATATTCTTGTGTATACATACATGTACTGGTGTATACACGTTAATGTACGTATATACGTCTATACAGGTATATAATCGTGTGTACACGTGTACATGTGTATATACTCGTGCTTCCATATTATATATACGTAAGTAGACACATACAAAGACGCACTGGATGTATCCACGAATTAACTCGTTTATACCCGTATATGCAAGCATGTACACTTATATATGCGTATTATATACGTCTACTATATACATATATACTCAAGCATGCACGTATTTTCTCGAGATACAAGTGCATGCGCGCATATGATGTTCGTTTATACGCGTATATACTCGTATATACACGTGACACGTACATATACGTGACACGTATATACATGTGACACGTATGTACTCATGTAGACACGTATACATCCTGTAGGTAATCAAGTATACATGCTTATATACTCGTATATACACGTATATACTTGAGTAGGCATGTACATGCATGTATCTGATGTATACATGTATCTACTCATATAGGAACGTGTTTACTCGTGTATAACACGACACGTATATATTCGTGTACACACGCATGTACTCGTGAATATACTTGTAATTATAAAAACAACTGAAATATACAAGTATTAGGGTGCTTTATAATGGTTTTGCTACTATTTTTAACTATGACCACTTTACCCCATGCTATGACCACTTTCCCCCACCCCATGGGGTAAAGTGGTCATAAAAACATAGGGAAAAGAAAGTTCTATAAAACTACTAAAATCAATATATTTCTTCCTAAAATTCAATGTACCGTGTTCTTTAATAATGCAATGTAAAATAACAACAAAAAAAGTTGAAGAGTTTAAAGAATTTGTTGCATTTATTATCCACCTAAGTTGAAAACCTACGATTTTATGACCACGTTACCCCACCAGACCCTAGAATTTCAAGCCTAAAGCGATTGACGTTCAGAAATACATAAAAGAGTTGGGTAAAGATTCTATGTCGCCTCAGAAGCTGTATGAACTAAGCCTATTGTTATTTATAGGCTTAGTTTCACCACTCTGACGCTAGGTATCATGACAGATGATATTTTTGTTGGATTTGGTCATTTGGTCAAGAACTCTAGTTAGTTGGACATCGGCCATAAAATCTTCTTCTTTATTACCGCGTCTAATCACCAATTCTTTTTTATGGACATTTATTGCCTATGGTCTTAGTATTACCTAGTCTATAGGTATTACAAGGCCTAAATCATATCATCCGTCATATTATGATGGGCGCATATTCCTAGGCTATTTTCATTCCATTCCATTAATGATTGTGAAAAAACATAATTTGAATTCAAGACTTCAAAATTCAAATGCATAATGGATGCTGGATTTTTTTTTGGGGGGGGGGACAGTGATTTTTACAGCTCTCATAAAGAAGTCTTTTAAAACAATTTTCTAAACAAATATGAATAGCTAAATACAGTCGTAAATTTGTTTTTGTTGGACATCGGCTTCGTTTCCGCTGCTGCTTTCAAATAAGAGTTTTGTCACGTCATTTGAAACAACCATTGAAACCTGTTGCTGTGACAAGAGCAGCGAATAGGCGTAATTCAAGAAAGTAGCAAAACGTGACTGTAGTGAGAGTGACATAGCAATAGGGACAAAGATAGTTAAGTGACGCAGGCAAAAAAAAAAAAAACTTAACGATAAAAGCAGTAAGTGCAAAGCTAAAGTAGAAAGTAGAATAAAATGAAAAAGTAACATTTTAGACTGAGTAATGAAAATACTGAAAAAAAAATTAAATAATCAGCAAATATGCGAAATAGTACCCAAAAAAAATCTTCCAGAGTGAACTAGTATTTGACATTAAAAATTGTTTATTTAATTTTTTTTTCAACAAATGAATCGTACTTCTACTTTGATTTACTGCTATTCATTCACTTAGCTGAAAAAATAATATATTTTTCACTTGAGGATTTGTTTGAAGGGGTTGTAACATCACTGGAAAAAAATCAATCTAACTCTATCCTTCACAATAAAGTTACCTTTTGTGTAACCAGTATCTATATTTTAGATTTTTGACCGGTTGAGCTTTATTTTCAAATTAAATGTTTTAATTTCCGACCATTTTCTTGACTTATGAAAAACCCGTAATATATAAATGTTAGTCAAATTTTTAAAATAGATAGTGATAAACCTTGCAATTCGGACTTCCTGGCGGGAGATATGCCCAAAAAGTTTCAAAAATAGTCCGTTGAGAAACAGTTTTAATAGCTTTCTGTCAGTTGCATCCCCTTTTCTTATGTCACTTACATGACCTTTATAGATATTTGTGAATAATTCAAAGCCCATAAGTTTAAGCTGCTTTTTCTAAGTTGCAGTCACGTGCGTAGCAGAGGGGGGCAGGGAAAGACAACTGCTCCTCCACAGAAGAGAACATCTTACCCCCCCCCCCCCCCCGCTCCTCTATTAGGATAATTTAAAATGGCAGTTTTTGGACTTCAATTTAAAAAAATATTTCTGGTGGAGAGTTACGTCACTGACTTTTCAGCCCTCATCTGACAAAAAATAGAGTAAAATGCTTTTTTAGGAAGGGAGGGGGGGGGGGGTATTTAATTTTAAGTGATTTCCGGGGTCCGGCACTGGGGGGAGGGAGCAACTAAAAACAACTTTCTTGTTGCGCCTATGCTTGCCCCGCCCCTAACGGGAATCCTGGCTACGCCCACGGTTGCAGTCAGAAAAACGTATTCAATTACGTAACTGTTTAGTAGTTTTCGTAATTTGCATAAACTTAGTTTCAATTTTCATCTTACTTTCGTCCATTTCCATCTAGGGAAATGACAAACTTCAACTAAACTAGATTTAAATCAGCTTCATTTGTTCTCCTTGCAACGGAAAGGAAAAAAGTAGCAAGCGATAGAAATAAAATAAAAATCACCCAGTCAAACATGAATTTAAATTAACTGTGGAAAGTCACTCTATCAGAATCAGAGACAGAAAAAGAGTTCCATTCCGACCTATTCTCAAACGATCGTGCCCTATTCTTTCGCGCCATTCAAATCACCAACAACAGCGAACGACTACGGTAATTACTGTTCGGCCTCATTCTCTCTCTCATTTTGTCTATCTCCTCATTAGTGGCGTAGTAGCGATAGGGAGGAGGGAGGAACGATCGAAGCTCAGAACAGTGGCATTTTGACTTGAGAAGGCAGCGCTCAGCTGAGAGATAAAAGTGGATTTCTTTTCTTGTTTTCCCATTTATTACCGAGTCTGTGTCAAAGGATAAAATTTTGAACATTTCATTTTTAGAGAAAATGAGTGAATTATTGACATCACGATTTTTAAAAAAAAATGCTGTATTCCTGTTACTCAAAAGACATGAGAAAAAATGAACTTTAAATTGATGTATATGTTACCGTTAAAGTATATAATACAGTTATTTTAAAGAATACCTAGTTATTCCATGAAATAACTAGGTATTCTGTAAATTAACTAATGAGAGACAGTCAAAGTGTCAAATAAACAATTTATCTAAAATGATATAGCTATAGGTATTATATAAATAAACTAATGATAGACAATTAAAATAAAAATGAAGCAATTTATCTTATTTATGCAGCGTATAAATGGTAATAATGGAAACGTAACATAAAATCATTAGTTACAACAAGGATTACTAAAATGATACTTGGAATTACAAAGAACATTATTTCTAAAAAAAAAACATTTTTTGTTGACACACTGGGTTTTACACGAACATTTTTTAAATACCTGACTAGTACCTAGGGGTGGAAGGTAAATGTATTTGTCGTGCAAAGATACATTATAGAGATTATTTTACACTTTAACGGGCTGCAGATCGTTATAATATGAAATAACTAGTTAAACCATGAAATACAACAGAGTTTTACACTTTAACGGACACGATCAGTTATTCCATGAAATAACTAGGTATTCTATAAAATAACGGATTTCATACTTCAACGGTAACATATATATCACGAAATGTAAACAAGAGTTAGTCCTTCGTAGGAGAAGCAGTGATAAATGTTGAAGGAGGTAAAAGTTGCTGAGCTTTATTAAATAATGGAAGAAGAAATGGTGGAAGAGTAAAACGCGTTTGGAGATAAGGTCCTAGGTAGGCTTTCATTGAAAAGTTTTTCTAAATCATGCTGTATATCAGCACCTACTAGGTCCACTAGTACTATCTCTTGCCCCAAGACAGAAAAGGGGTCCACCTACCATTTGTACTGGTTATCTTCAAATTTTATATTTTGACATTTACATCCCTTTGCTTCTCACTGCCTCATATGAAATTCAACGAGCATTTATTAGTAAGATTGTTCGAACTTCAGTCTAAAAAGCAAAAAATGAGTAAATTACATGGAAAAAAGGAACATATTAAGTCTGCTTTCTCACAATAGATATATTTTCTTACAAGATTGAATTATTTTGATTTTCACAAATTTTGAAAATTGTATGCTGCCTAAAATTTTCACATGATCGAAAAGATGAAGACCAGTTTCAAATTCAACATTAAACATTTTGCAGGAATAAAATATCAGAAATTAGGAAACATGACACAACTGAAACTTCGTTGGCATGTGTAATCAATGTTTTTACAAATTTCGAAAATGAACTGACAAAAAATATTTGTGTCACTTAAACAAATATGGTTTTAATAATTAAATGTGAAATAATTATTTTCCTGCGAACTAAAAGTAATCCTAATATTTGCTTAAAAGAGAATGAGACAACCATTTTTCATGACGATTTAAAACACATAACGTGAAATAAATATGTTTCGACATTGTTCATCTTGTTATGTATCCGGACTATGTAAATAGTTGATAAAATGTTTAAATTGGTTTAATAAAACTTGAAATGCTCCGTTGTTATTATACGGAATATCCATTCATTATTTTTAGAAACTATGTTAAAAATATTTTTAAATATTGGCATAACTGAAATGTTCATGTTGGAAAGATACCAACGGGTAGATTTTAAATAAACATTGGGCACGAGTTTTAACTGTATATACGTTTAATTGTATGCTAAAAGCATTTTAATGAAACTAATAAAGAAAAGTATTCGTATTATTCCAAGTTTTATCAAAGTTAATGTTTTTTTTTCTCTGCACGCGGATACATAAATTAAAGATTGAAAGTGTCATATCTCTGCATAGTATATAAAATGAAATCTCCTAAAAACGTCTGTGTATTTGAATACGCAAACCTTGAGAACGACTCGGTCAATTTAGCTGAAAATTTCAACTTGTTTCTTCAAGTCCGGAAAAAATTTGCAGACCAGTTCCAAAAAATTTCGAAATATAGTTCTTTTTGTATTCTAATTTCGGCCCAGTTTTCACATAAATTTCCAAATATGGGGGTGAAAAATTAATGTTGCATATCGTTGGAAAGAGCAGACTTTTCTGCGTTCTATGCAATTTGTTCCAATTCTCAATTTATCATTGCGGGAGTCATTCACGTTAAAACCTCAAATTTTTCAATGCTTCGCCGCACTTCAGGTCACTTCGCTATCAATATAAAGTAAACGAATAGTCTCACATTATTGATTTATTTATTTATTTTTTATTTAGTTAGTTATTTTTATTTTATTTATTTATTTATTTATTTTTATTTATTTTTATTAATTAATTTATTTATTTTTTTATTTTATTTTTTTGACACCATTGGAAAGAGTGACTATTTTTACTCCAGATCTAACTCGACCTTTAGGTCGAAGATTCAGCCTTCTATCTCAATTCGAAAAAAAGTTGCCAGCGAATTAAAAAGAGCGAATAAGTTGCCAGCGAATTGAAGTTCAAAAATCTCTTCTCCATTCAAGTTATAACCGTTTTATTTTGTGTTGCCATGGTTTCGCTTTTTAAAAATTTCGTTTATTTCTTTCTTTATTATTTAAATTTCTTAAAAGTATTTTATTTTGTAGCGATCTACAACCCTGCTATTTTAAACATAATAGGGAAAATACCCTAGAGGGGAAGAGAGGGGAGTGAGTGCTAGTAGGGAAAAAAAGATCTTTCTTTTTATGTCTGAGTGGGAAGGGAAATTCACATTTGTTCTAAAAGTTTTTTATTTATTTTATAGCACGAGTAGAGCCGTGCGGGTACAAATAGTTTAATATTTAACTACGAAAAATGAAAATTCCGTCACGTTTAGGAGTTAAATTTTAGTGACATAATACTAGTAATTTAGTTAAATCAGGAATGCCTTCCAAATTAGAAACATAATCTCGGTAGGTTGTGGTCATATTTGTATTGAGAGCAAAAAAGCCTTAATAGGATATACTGTGTAAAATAATTGTTATAAAGCAGTAAAAGAATAAAAGTACCAAGAATGTAAAATGGTTTGAAGTATTAAACACATAAAACTTTTAGACATTTGACAAATTTTGCCGAATTAGACACATATTCAAAATTTTGAATTTAAATAAATAACAGAAAGAATAAACTAAAGAATTTCAATAACAGAAAATATAAATAACACGAAAAAGGCAGGATGAAAACCAGGACATCGAGACAAACAACTAAATTTAAGAGAGAGAAAGGACTGAAGAAAGGGGGCTATTTGGAATGGGGTGTCCTCCTTACATTCTTGGCAATCAATTTAACGTAGAAACGTAAGGTTAACAACATTTCTTGCACCAAAACAACTTGTGTAAAGTATTCAGCTACAAATGTAACTACTACTACTACAACTACTTATAATCATCAAATTTTATTTTAAAAATGTAACTACTACTACTACAACAACTTATAATCATCAAATTTTATTTTATGCTACCGGTACCCGCATAGATTTGGCCAGTGTAGAAAATTAAAAGGCCATTTTATTATCATGTATATTTACAAATAATGGATGATGAATTTCTCGGCAATTTACTATTTTATGTTGCTCGCCCATGTTATGGTGATTTGCTAGTCCACGTTAAGGTAATTTCTTCGTCCAGGTTATGATAATTTGCTGGGTAAAGTGTTCTTAAAATTGGAATAGAAAAAGAACAAAATCAATTTTTCGAAAACTCGCTTCGAGGTGCCCACTCCTACGCTACGAACTAATTTTGTGCCAAATTTCAGGAAAGTCGGCCGAACGGTCTAGGCGCTCTGCACGTATCAGAAATACAGACAGAGATCCAGAGACACAGACTTTCAGCTATAATATTAGTAAATCAGATTATATAAGAGAGAAACGACTTCATCAACAGAACTCTCTCCTTGTCTTTGTATACATACTAAATGTAATATTTTCAATCATTTTCCTATTTTATTCGTTTATTAGTTTCTCCAATACATCTTATTCCCAGGAACTGAAAACGAACATAAAATGGAGACCAGAGAATGAACCGTTAGAAATAGGAATTATTTCTCCGGCGTTAAACACCGCCGGCACCTAATCGAAGCAATAAACACGCGATAATTGCCCAATAAAACTGAGGTTACGGTGGAGCCCTAATGATATTTGCTGAACAATAAAATCTTGGAAAACTGCCACAAACCAAGGCGTTCGTGAGAATATTTTATGGGAAGACTGTTTAGAATAATGTTTAAGCACAATTGTTTTAAAGCTTGGAAATGTGAACAAATTACTTCTAGTTTTTAGTCTACTCATTTTGTAACATTGCCACAATATTTTACGTTTAGTTAAATCAGTTCAATGCAATTTTTAGCAAAAAATTATTACTTTAATAAATTTTGAATGAGAATAGGTTACTTATTAATATACGGCTCTAAAGGGAAACATGGATTCACGTAATTTTAATTCTTCCGTCATTGAAAAGCACTAGACACTTCTGATGTGCTCAAAATACGTATGTATGCTGACATAAAATGTCAGCATCGTTTTGAAACGAAGTTTTGCTGATTCTTTCTCGTGCTGGATCTATGTTTCTTGGTGCTGTGCCGGTCTCACTGAGAAATTACCAAATTATGCCCCGTTTTGAGTCGAGAGGAGAATTTATGAGATTGTGACAGATTGTAACAATGGAAGGAAAGGAGTAACAAACAAGAGTGACGTCACGCGTTTTGTTACTTTAAAGGGTCTTTCAATTGTGACGGATAGATATTGGCAACCTGAGGCGGCTATGTCGTTTTGGTGACGTCTGTCCATTCTGCTGTCTATTATTTAGGCACTGATGTCAAATCAATATGAGAAGTTACAGGATTGAACAGCGCGCCAAACTGATAAAACTTAATTATCGAAATAAGTGTCCGTTTGTGCAAGTTTGCGCGCCTTGTGCTCTTTTTAACAGCAGGTGCGGTAGCCCTTCACATCTGTATAAGTGTAAGTGTAAGTGTAAGTGTAAGTGTACGTGTCGCTAGACGACACGAGGTTTTGCTATGTGACAATGAATAAACAAAAGCCCGCGTTTACATGGACCTTTTCTATCCCGGAAAAAACCAGGCTTTTAACCACATTCCGGTTATTTCCCGTGAAAGGGTGGGTCTTTCTTTCTACTGCTATCAACTGGAAGTAATGCGAGGGTTTTACCCAGAATGCACTTTGTGAAAGGAGTTTGCTTACTAACTGGTGCATTGGTACAGCCGCCAAGAATGCTGTGTAAAAACCGCTTTTCATTTAAACGTGGCTAAAGAGCTAATGTTTAGTTCAGGTTTTAGGCCGACAGCACATTGGCCCGTGCCTATTAGAAAAAGAAGTTGATGAGGTCATCATCGTCAAAAGTGAGTACTGAAGAACTTCCACAACGAATTTCTTTTGATTCAATTTAAACAGTATGGACATAGACGATATGTGGTACCTGCAGGATGGTAATACGTGCCATACAGCAGACGTCACGACGCACATTCTGCATGAACGGTTAGAGGAATATGTTATCTCTTGCAGAGGTGACGTGAATTCACCACAAAGATCGTGAAATTTGACCACCTTTACTTTTTTTTTGTGGGATTTCCTGAAATCGCAGGTCTATACAAATAAGCCGCAATTGACGGATGCCCTTAAAGCCAACATAACCAAAGTCATTGCTGATATTCAGCGAGATTTATGCACCAGAGTCATTTAAAATTGAACCACAAGGATCAAAGCCACCGTGAGAAGCTGCTATAGACATATTAACAATGTTATACGCCATACAAAATAGCATGGCGTGGGTCTTTTAAATTAAAGAAAATAAACATTTTGTTAATGCCTTTTACGGGTTGCTTTATTCCATTTCAACATCTAACGCATTAATAGAAAGTCCCTTTAATATGTTTATGTGTTAAAACGTGACACGTAGCAGGGGAAAGGAGAGAGAATGTGGTGAAGTGTTGATACTTAATGACAAAGTGGGGAAGGGGTCTAATATAATGAAAAAATGAAACATCATTTATAGACAGCGACTTCGTGTTGCATGAATAATTTATATATTATTTTGGTGGCTAAAAAAATAGCAGTCCTTTTTGAAAAGGTGGATTCTATCGATATCTAATGTATATCGAAAAAAAGTATTGGGTTCGTTCAGAGTATCCATTTATTTTTCATGCTTATCCTGTATTGAGAAAACAAAAAACTTGAACAGCCAAAATTTTAAATTTCATTACTTTTATGGCTTTACATGTTTTGTGATCAGCTGAAAATGTTTCAAACAGTTTTTTGTTTTAGAAAATCTGCGTGGGAGGAGGGGGATTCCTCTCCCACGAGGGAAAATCTTTAACAAGCAGCATGCTTGCTTGTTAAAGATTTTTTTTTCCCCGCCACCCTAATGACAAATTATAACCGAGTGCAAAACAAAATTTGGCACACTAATAAACTCTTCCAGCAATTGTGTCATCGGAACATTTTGTCAATCCAAAATCTCTAGTGCTGATGATGAAATCTTTCATTTTCTTACAATGTTGACGTATTTTCGGCGTCATATTGTTTAGCTGCCCTTTACCTATATTCGCTGTCAACCAATAAGTCACCGAATTATTCCAGTTTAAATACCTCGAAATAGCGCTGATCAAAGGGCGTGCACTTCAGACAACAAAATGGCTGACGAGGCAACTCTGTCCTGTGTATCTATCGGCCGTGAATGATGCACGGCTTTCCACCAGTACAAGAACTATCATGGGAAGTGTCAGATGTGAGGGATGGCCGCTCGTTCGAAAGGGGACGACCGATCCTTCTTCTGCGGGATTCGAACGTCTGTTTCCATAACTCATTACTTCTTCATGGATGAGTATCTTGGTCGAGAAAGAGTTCTTTGATTGCCAGAAGTATGATACACATTTAATGTTTAACCATTGATAGCATGAACTGCAAAACGTATTTTATAATTAACCACGGGTCTCCAACCTCTGTTGATGAATTTTTCATAATTGTCAATATTTTAACGCAGTAAAAATTATCCACAAATCCTCTAAATTTATTTGAGTATACCATCAAGCCTTTACGAACTGCAAACACAAAGGAATTATCATAGTGCATAATATCAGGGGTGCCCCCCCTAAGGGCAAGGGCACACTCCACCTGAATATCATTGAACCCCCCTCCAAAAAAGCAAGAGCCCCTCCCAAAAAATAAAACATGAGAAAAGTACACCTCAAAACACCGCCTCCCCCCCTAAAAATTGCAATGGCGCAGTCAGCGCCATGACACCCCCCCCCCCCCCCTTAGGTGGGCACCCTTGAATATTATAGTGCAAAGCTCTTAAGCAATACCAGAAACGTGCTAGAATCTTACTAGATTAACAAAGGAATTCTTGATGTATAGTAAAACGCTTGAAACTGTTAGGACTAGATAAAATGGAGGGGTGAAGACTTTCATTCATGAAACCTAGACCCCCAGTAACGTGATAGATTTTGAAGCAAAGCATTGGAAGAAATCAGGTTTCTTTCGGTTGTTTCACGCACCACGTGCCAAACGTCGTTTATGAGACACGTGACTTGTAGTCTTTGGGTCAGTTTTAGCTAAGCCAATGATTGTACTTGCGACCTCCATTTTAATTCCTGCTCTAAGCTCGAAACGTTTCCTTATATAAGAAGCCTTATCCACCGAGCTAATCAAACCAAAATTTTAGCTATGGCTATTTGAAATAATACGCCCAAGAGTGGGATGATTTTACACAACGCATTGTTCAAAGTTATGATAAGCGAATTTCAAGACTTCGAAATGACAAGACTCCCTTTTTCCTTGCTCAAAATTATCAGCGTATTTAAAAACTAAAAACGGCGGTAGAAAAATAGACGCGTGACAAAAATTATTCAGTGACAAACTTGAACACCAGACAAAGGAAGCGCGATTTTCACAATAATTTTTACAAAATCCTAAAGTTGTGCTTTTTACGTGCTGTTCTGAGTTTAGTGCTTCTACTACTGCCTAATCTTGGAATTATGCTGAGTAAGTCAAAGCCTCTAATGTACCGTGTCGTCATTAGTCCATTTCAATGCTCTCTCTCTCTCCCTCTCTTTCTCTCTCTTTCTCTCTCTCTCTCTCTTTCCCCCTCTCTTTCTCTCTCTCTCTCTCTCTCTCTCTCTCTCTCTTTCTCTCTCTCTCTTTCTCTCTCTCTCTCTCTCTCTCACACACACACACACACACAAACGCATACCTTCAAATAACCAATTCTAAAATTTTGGGTCGATTGGTTCAGCGGATATTTTATATGTACGGAGGTTACTTTTAAAGCTCCATCTATTCTATAAAACGTGGTGGCATACTTACGGACTAAAACTAAACTGTTCTCCCTCCTTTCAAACGCATAATGTATTCGTCTTGACTGTCCGAAGTGCAAACGAAGCTTGAATTTACCATTCGAAAGTTAAATCATATCCATCCATCAACTAATGCGTTCGTCTACGTTATTCATTAACTGTGCTACCGAGAGTATGCAAACAGTTTGTGCCCAGAGGCAAATTTTTCGGAAGGTTATCTGGCTACATGATTAAAATAGAGGCTCAGAAAATAGCTGAAAAGTTTGGCACCCTTAGTCAAATTCACTATGGTGCCTTATAATAATATAAACGTAAAATTTCAGTTACATCCATATTTCCAATTTAATATTTTGTGAGAGCAAACGACTTGCATTAATTTAAAACGTTATTATGCTTTTGTTGAAAAAATGCTTATGGAAATGCAATTAGAGTGTTGTAGAAAAATAGAAAATGGAACTTTAGAAACAGTTACCTGCAGGTAATGACTGAATCGAAAGGCATTGAAAAATTATTTAGAAAAAACGTGTCGCATCTGATTTATCTTTCTTTTCAGTTTTGTGGAATATGAATTACAGTTAAATCGAAAAATCATATGAAAATAATTTACTAGCCCTTACTACCTACGTGGAGCATCATGAAAAACTAAAAAAGAGGCACCAACCAAAAATAAAAGTATGGCTTGGAAAATAAGGCTGTAGGTTTCTTGAGATAGTTTTACAGGGTTAAATAGAAAACGCTCAATGATATCTTCCCTTCCATTTTTTTATATTTATTTTTATTTATTTATTTACTTATTTATTTATTTATTTTGTGCCTAAATGTGCCTGTCTTTTTCATCTAACTAACTTTTATATTCAGTGGTGCATTGAAACATGCTTTTCACAGCAAAGTTGATCTAGAATTTATCTGACTTTGAGGCTAGATAAACAATCTGCGAAGATGTTATTCTCATCAAATCTCTTTCATAATACGTATATTTGATGATATGCAATTTGTAGAAGCATTAAATATCCTCAGGGAAACTCGATTGAGCATTCTTCAGAAAATTAAACGGTGTATTTTTTTAAGAATTGTAGAAGAAACTCCTTCCACGAAAAATAGAAAAAAAATTACAATAGTAAAATATAGCAACGATGGTGTAAAACCATTTTAGAACTATATACTAACTAGCTGCGTTGCCCGGCTTTGTCTAGTCTAGCTTGAAAATAAAAAATGTGTCAAGTGACGTATATTCAACAATCAGACTTAAATGAAAGAGAAAAAAACATTATGCAAAATTTTCCTTCCTAACAATAACGACAGATATTAAAATACTTTTAAGAAATTGAAATGAGAAAGATGGATTTAAAAAGCGTAACTATGAATACACAAAATAAAATAAGTTTAAGAAATGAAAATGAGAAAGAAGGAAAGAAACAATGGATTCAAAAAGCGTAACCATGAAAACGCAAAAAAAAAAAAAAAAAAAATGGTTAACAACTTGAATGGAGACGATATTTTTCGAACTTGATTAAAAAAGGCTCGTAATTTTTTTCTTTTGGAGATAGAAGCTACGTTTTTCGACCATAGGTCGAGATAGATCTGCAGTAAAAAATGCCGCTTGTTCCAATGGTGTCATCAAGAATATTATGTTCCAATTCCTTCACTTTTTATTGATAGATTTAGGATCAGCTAAGCCTGAAAATTAGGCTCACGTGAGCCTGAAAATATTCGAGTTAAAAACGTAAATAACTCCCGCCGTAGTTAAATTAGAGAATTGAATCAAATCCCGTAGAACGCGGAAACTTCTACCCTTTCCAACGATATATAATATTAATGTATGCAAGTAATTTTCAACGAAATTTAAACGAATTTCAACGAAATTGGCCGGGTAGTTCTCGAGTTTTGCCCGTTCAAACAAACAGACGCTTTTTGGAGACTTCACTTTATACTATGCAGAGATGTAGTAATAGATCTTATTTTCAAATGACCCTTCTAGACGATTTCTAGTGAAACAGAAAATAGAATATTTTTTTCCAAAACGAATTCAAAAGATCTTACATCGGCGTGGCACATATTCTTTTGTTGTTCCAATTGTTTGTATTTGCCAGCACTAATAATTTTTAACCAACGTTTACGCCGAATCAAATGCTTCTTTTCAAAAACGAGAGTAGCTTTCTTTTTTCTCAGAGTTGCTAGCATCTATGTTTAACTTTTTTGCAAATTACTTTCAATCCTTCTTACACAAAGGAAAGAGGTGCCATCTGGAGATTTCTCAGAGAGAAAAATTATCATAAATGTAAATACCTTCAGCAGGCAAAACTTTTCTGTCAGAATACGGTGTGGGAAAGATTGTTGAAAAGCAGCGCTAGTTTAATTCAATTCTTAAAGTAAAGTCGAAAAAAACATTTCGAAAGAAAAGAAACGAGTTCTTCAAAGAGAAATACAGATTTTCAAAGCTCTAGACACAAATGAGGTTCAAATCTTATTCAAAAGACTACAAAATTGTAAAATGGATTGAAAAATAATGTCTGGGACGATTCTTAAACAAGAAATGTTCGTAAAAATTTTACCATTGTTATACTGTGAAATGCACTTGTCTAAATTGTCAACCAAAAAAGGAAAATACAAAGCTCAACACTCCAAAATGTTCAGACAAAGAATATTTCAATTCCAATTCAGAAACTTTTAAAAAATAATTTTTTGGTAAACCAAATCACTGATATGATCATTTGAACAAGGAATTAGTAAAATGCATGTGAGTAAAGAGATCCGTATAATGCGTAAAAAAAATGATGAGTTGAAAATTAAAAAATATCTAATCTACAAAAGAAAATATCTAACTACCAAACGGCACGAACTTGCGGTTCACAGATCTGGACGAAATTCTGGATTTAGATCAGTTCGCACTAGATATGAGGCCAAGTAAAGCGGTTTGACTGCATAGGCCCTAGTTCGGCTGCAACGGGGGTCCAAATTTGCTGTTTAAGTTCAGAAAAAGCAATGGTTTTCCTTTGAAATTAAACTTTCTTTTCCTTTTTCTTGGTTTGCATCGCCGTATGTGTCAATTAAATGCATTCACAATATCCCCCGCCCCTTTTTAGCCTACTTTCCCAGTAAAAGTCAAAAAAAAAAAGAAGAAAGCATGAAAGAAGGCTTAATGCATCTTAAAAATGTCGCGAAAAACAAAAAAAAAAAATCAAAAATAAATAAAGTAATTAAATAAATATCGAAAAATTAAAAATTGGAAAGTAGGGTATTGAGATGGGGAAAAATGTCTGTCGGTCTGTCAGTCCGTTGGTCTGTCGGTCTGTCAGTCCGTCGGTCTGTCGGTCTGCCCCCCCCCCCTAATAAATTTTGAATGAATAGTCCGATTCGAACAAACCTTTTTTGTTCGAAAGATCTTGGCGAGGACACCTCATTCCCATATTTCACTTTTTGATTTGAACTATTTTTTGTTCAATTTTGAACAGTTCAAAAAAAACTTAACATTAGCACCTACGGGGAAACTGAAAGTCAATGTAGATTCCGTACTTGAAGGCGGATTTATTTCAAACAAATTTTGTTGGAAATAGCTATTGACGCCGAACTTCAGACTCCGACTTCAAGAATTTAGAGGCACCTGACTCCAACTCCGACTCTTGTGCCCGATAATTAATCGGACTCCGACTCCCCGACTTCGACTCTGACTTCGTAGCTTTGGCAAAAATTTATACACGGAGGACAAATGACTGACTCCGATTCTTGGATATTCGTCTCCGACTCCTTTATCCCAAAATGAGATTGACTCCGACTCCGATTCCGCAGCTATGGTTTTCACTGTGAAATAATTATTGTTGATATGATTTGTTTTTATTTTCACGCTAAAGTTTTAATTTAGGTATTCAGTTTTCGGCGAATAAACTCGAAGTCATTTATGTTTCTACATAACGATATGCGCAGACGATTTTTTTTTTTTTTTTTTTTTGACAATGAAAAGTATTTCTTTAAGTTGACATTTTATTGTTTTCTATTTAATTTGATAAGTGCATTAATTCATTTAAAAAATGGTTTTTGGCAACAGGGGAAAAAAAAATTTTTTTTTGATATGATGTATTTATTTTAATAAGCTTATTAATTTTAATTATTATTTTTTCGTTTTGAAAGCTGTTAAAGAATTTTTTTTAAAGGGAAAAAAGTGTATTAGCTGCTTTGTTTAAAAGGGGCTGCTTTTTTTACGCATCTAATTTTTTTAGATGTGTGAGGAATACTTTATTCCTAGAAATTAGCAAAAATATGTTTGAAACAATTTACGATTTTAACTATTTTTGAGAATATTGATCAGGTACTAGAAAGTACTATGGATATACGGGAAAGTAGGCTCGTATAGTTCTACACGGAACTTTTTGTATACTGACAAGAGACGTCGAATGTCTTCGGAGGGTAGATATTGTCCCAAAGTTTCAAACTCGAATAAAGACACCATTGCAATTCTGGAGTCCTGCAAATCAGTGTAGTTCAGATGGCAAAAATTTGAGGGTCATTAATTATTTGGATAAACTTTTATATTTAGGTCAATTCGTACTAGATATGAGCCCAGGAAAAATAGTTTGAGTACATAGGCTTAAGTTCGGCTGCAAGGAGGGTTTTACTTTCCTGTTTGGCCCCGGAATTGCTATAGCCTTTTCTTTGGAGTTTGAAATTTTGGCACAATATTTGTTTTCCTAACATCTGTTGCATCTCTTGTTAATACAACGTAGGGGCGGTGAAATGTATTCTATATTGTGAATGCATTCAGTTGGGTAATACTGCCATGCAATATCAAGAAAAGAGTAAAAAAAGGTTATTTTCAAAGGAAAAACCATTGCATTATGGAGGTAAACTAGAAACTTTGGGCCCCCATTACGGCCGAACTAGGACTTATACTGTCAAACCGCTTTACCTGGGCTCATATCTAGTGGGAATTAACCTAAATCCAGAGTTTCGTCCAGATCCGTGACCCTCAAGGTCGTGTCGTTTGGTAGTAAGTACTTCGTGCTAAAGAAAACATATGACTGAGGGAAAGCTTCTTATCACTAAGAAAAAAAAAATAAAAGAAATTAAATCATTAATGTGAAGAATTCAAACGACTTTAAGGGAAACAAAATGATGTGCATACCATATTGTCATTAGTTTCCGCAATAATCTCCCTTCAATATCTATTCTCTAATCTTCATCATCCATGATCGTAATAACTTTTGATTTAAACCCTGCTTTTGTTTTAAACGTCACCGAACGGTGATAGATAAATTATCTGTTTGTTCTAATTGTACGAGCGAGTTATATTACACCAATGAATGGCTTTTGAAGCCACATAGATTTTGCAAATTTTATAGATAATTTATATCACAAATAATCACTTCTCTTTCAATAGCTTTCTATGTGCATTCTGTTGTTCCACTCGGGTAATTATTGCATTTATTGAGAGTTTATTTCTGAATACCTTAGGATGAGATATTACTTCGAAATTTTATTTCAGAAGCATATTACTCTGCAAAAATCTCTCATTTAGGCGCTAAAACTTGAGTTATTTCTCTCGTAGTTACGCTACTGTAACTACTTCTGTAGTAAAGTTATTGTCTTGCTAGTTTCTTTCTCATTCTTTCGAGTATGTCGCTAAATGTATGTGTATTGTACATCTATTTCGTGTATAAATTCCAAATTGTATGTGTGAATGCATTTCGTCCATGTCTCCAATATAAATTCGAAAGTATATTTCATAACACATTGTTTTAGAAATATATCTCATTTAGGCACTAAAACTTGATGTATTTCTCCCGTGTGTACTTATATTACTCTTACTTACTATTTATTTAGTAAATTTACTGTCAAGCTAGTTATCTTTTTTTTTTTTTTGTAGCTCTTTCACGTATGTTACCAACATCTCACCACTGTTTTGATTTACATAATAACACAAATTTTAAAAACACATATGCTAGTAATAAAATATTTATTTTCAGATTCATCTTTGTTACACAAAGAAGTATAGCAATGTCAAATAATTTGCACCTGTATTAAAAAATCTTTTTGTAACGAGTATTGACTTTGTAATATTATGTTACTGCTTTATATGAACGGATTTATGCCAAAAAAAAATTTCATAATACTTTTACTTTCATACTCAGTACAAATTGTTAATGCACAAGTTTTTCGAAGGCTGTATCAATGTAAATTGATTACTGTGTGCTCTATATGCTGTAGGTATTCCAATTGTTCATGTGTACCTACTTGTTTAGCCGTATGATGTATATTGTTTATTTGCATGTATGTGTTTTATCTGTATGCATATGCAGGAAATTGCCCGAACTGTCCTCAGGGCCCCATTAGACTGGAAAACCATAAAAAGGTAGGTACGGGGTTTGTGGGGTAACATTGTAACTTTGTATATCTCCAAAGTTGAAGTATTTTATTTCATACTATTTCAGGCTCAAACTTTTTCCTGTAGCATTTACGTTATGATAGTTAATCAGTGTTTTTATTTTTTTTCCTTAGTTTTATTATATACTTTTTTACAAAAATTTTATAATTTTTTTTGTTAGCAATAAATAATTTTACTTACAGTTTCAATACTTCTTTTTAGAAGAACCAGAAAAAAGAAGTCAATATGAAGCTAACTTGTTTCTCAACGTACATACCATAGAAACTAGGGAAAGTCAAATTGATTTTAAAGTAATTCTAAAATGTCAAGGAACAACCCAAAATCACTTCTAGCAGTGTTACCTATAAGGTACATTTCAAGTCTCGTTTACTGATATAAAGAAAAAGAGAAATATGTAGCTGTTTCTTTATGTGTGAAAGCTACCTGAGAAACTGTTGTCTGTTAGTTTTTATCTATCTTTTTTACCTTATGTTTTGCTGTACAATTTTATTTGGAAATAAGTTAAACGGTTGTGTACAAAATACCTCATATAAGTTAGCTTAAAGGAAAATAATGATTGTAAATTATGATTTCAGGATAGACATACCCAAAAAAAATTAGGAAAAGCGATAACTTAGTGATGGGAAGTTAAGAAAACAATTATGTGACAGTAATGTTTTTATTTTTGACCACTAGTGGAACATGTACTTACCAGTCGTGAAATTGAATCATTTATGTATGCTTTATCTTCATTTATCTATATGAGTTAAAAAAATTTTAAAATTTTAGAGACATTCAGGAAGAAAATTAATCAATTTTCAAATTAAAACATACTAATGTACTTTTTAATTCAGCTACGATTCCATAAAACCGATCTTTTAAAGTGATGTATGCGCTTAAAGTAGGCAAGTTGCTGTGTGTGGAGAATAACCGTCTCAACAGTAATTATGGTTGACTGTACGAATGGAAAATCCAGCTTGAATAAAAACCGTTAGATAACTTTTTAATAAAACATTGGAGGAAGTTCAACTTCTTTTTGAACTGAAGCACCAAATGTTTATGCCCATATTAAACTGGATTTTTTTAAGTGTTTGAATTCTGAATATGAATGGTGCAGCATCAAATTAAGGCCATTCCACGGAAAACGGTCATTTCTTTGGCACCTCATACATTTCACCAAAAATAAATTAAAACTGTAATGAACAAAATTTTGTTGCTTAAGAAATCACAAGGGAGTGCGATTTCTTTTGAAAAAAAATTCTTAAATTCCTTTTAAAATTATTACTTTTTGATGAAACATATAGGCTGTCACGTGCGGGACAAAATAGATGCGTTTTTGTGGAACGGCGCATAGCCTCAGAAAATAAAGTAAAAGTAGTGCATTTGATGAATAATAGTATGTTATGGTAGTACATTTATAAAGAATGTTTTGCAGGATGTCCTGAAATTGACTGACTGTTTTCAAATATTTATAACAGGAAAACGTTAAATGATAAAAAACAAGTTCTTGCAGAAATTAGTGTGGTGGGAGGCAAATTTTTTCCCTCAGTGATCCAAATTTTAGTTCAAAAATTTTTCAATAGATGGCGCTGCACATAGTAAGCCTGTAAGTCAAAAAAGAAGAATTGAAATTCACCGATTTTCCCTTCAATTGCGACATGTGATTACAGCCGACTCGACGGTTGTCATTTTGAAAATATTGTTATGTACTTTTGTTCATGAAAAACATTTTGCGAAAAAATATAATGTAATTTTCAATCTTTTTTTTTTTAATTTATTTACGGGCTTACTATCTGCAGCGCTATCCATTGGAAAAATTTTCAACTAAAATATGGAACTCAAAGGGGTGGGGGTAATTATGACCCATCACTTGAATTTTCCGCAAGATTTTTTTTTTAAATCTTTTACCGTTTTCCTGTTGTAAATTTTTAAAAACAGTCTATTTCAGGACATCCTGTATCTAGCATTCATTTTTAAATACTTCCGAGCAAAAATATTTGAGACAGAATTTACTTCCTGCGAGAGGGAGTAACAGAGAATAACAGTTATTACATGTATTAGGATTGGCGATGTGTGCTAAAACCGAGGGTTCTAGGGGGATTACTCTCCCCCTTGCTGCACCCCTGCTTAAGCGGATACCACGGAGCTTAATTCGAATGATAGTGAGTGGGTGCTATTTGATTGACGTATGTACCATGAGCTTCTCGAATTAACTGGCTTCAGCTTCTTGATAGGCCTTTTACAGATAACGTGATTGAGGTCCGTTAATCACTGGTTTGGAATACAGAAGCGTTTGGCTGTCGGCGGATAGATACTTGCATTTCTGCATTGATCTGGTGCTGCCGTCAATGCTTATTTCTATTGAAAGAAGGTCTGATGGGAATACTACTTTACACTAATTTTCCTTGTTTAGTAAGCTACAGCGATAATAAAAATTTCACTATTTTTTTATTTTATAATATTATTGAAAATTTTACTGTATGCATTTGCATTAAGTTTTTATTTGTAGTGTCCTTCAGTATCATTTAAGTTTTTTTATTACTTTTAGCAACTTTCATTTATGATGGGTTGCTGCAATCGGGTACCTCACTTACTTATCTTATCTCTCTCTGCTAAACAGTATTTTTTCCTCTATTAATTTTCAAAACATGTTTGGAGAAAAAATTAGTTTATTCCGCAATGTAGGAGTTTTAAACAGAATTTTTTCGTTTTTCCAACAGAGACGCACGTGTGAACACACTCTAAAAGCTGAATGCTAAACTCCATTTTTAAGGCACCTGTCATTATTCCTAGCGATTGGCTGACTTTAATAAATTAAAACAGTTGTGAGGTCGTGGAAGAAAAAACCACACAACCTTTCACCCTCTTCTTTCTTTAGCAAATTAATTCGGTGGTCTCAAACAAGATAGTAGCAGATAAACAACTCGATGAATTTTTATCATACTCAACGACATTCTTCTTCCATTGAGGGGAGAAGACAGTAAAGGGAAAAATCAATTATAGAGACTTATAACGTACAGTTGGATTCTTATTTCACAGATTACGTTTCATTGAGCGATTTTTGCTGCACATATAACCAGGGAACTACACTATAGTGCAATAATGAAAAACATATTAATAAGTAGCACTCGTAAGAACATTGCAAAACATGTTTCTGGAAGCATAAATTATTTGTCCTAGTTCCCCCGTTATCAAAATATAAGGTATTAGAATCTACCAAATTTTAAGAAAAGTCGCAAATTTTAGTGAACTTCAGTGAATATTGGAATACGTAGCTATATTCACATGATTTTGTAGATAGATGCAGCCGGTCCAATTGCGCGATCAATTTATCTCCAAGTCTTTAAACTTGGCTCTTTTTTAAAAATGTCTGCAGACTTTAATACCTTATATCTCGATAACGGAGAGGACATATAGTTATTGCGTTAAAATGCGTCTCAATGTACTATTTCGATTGCTACCTATTTCAGTATTGAACTATTCGTAGCACTCGCAACGTTTGAACGTTTCATAAGCGTTCCAAAACGGTCGTCACGACGTTTGCAGCCATTTTGCAACATTTATGATGCGAAGTTTGCTACCTGGTAAAGCATGCGCTTCTTGAATAGCTCTCACGCGCTCTATCTTACTAATAATAAAGCTGAAAGTCTGTATGTCTGGATCTCTGGATATCTGGATCTCTGCTACGCGCATAGTGCCTAGACTGTTCTGCCAATTTTCATGAAATTTGGCTCAAAATTAGTTCCTAGCTTAGGGATGAGCACCTCAAAGCGATTTTTCGAAAATTCGATTTTGTTTTTTCTAATCCAATTTTAAGAACATTTTAATGAGCAAATTATCATAACATGGACGATTAAATTATTATAATGTGGACTAGCAAACTACCATAACATGGGCGAGCAAATTAACATAGCAAATTGGCGAGAAATTCATCATCCATAATTTGTAAATATGCAGGCGAAGCAAATGACCTTTTAATTTTCTACTACGGGCAAAGTCGTGCGGGTACCGAGTCCTCAATAAAAGCAGATCTTTATTATTGAATGGAAACTTGTTGTCCACAAACAACATCTTTAAGTAGAAATTTCATACATTTTCAATGTCTTTACAGATATTTCGCAATTTGTGATTTGCTACTTTGTTCTGATACTAATTTTCCTGATTTGTTTCGGGATTAACACGCCTATTCTACAATACCCTTTAACAACGTTCTACGGATGCTAAAACGATTGAGCTCGCTTCGACGCAACATATTTGACAAATTGTGTTCGCTTCCCAAAGGGAAAATGATTCCATTAGTCTTGGAGAACGTTGTTTCGCATAAATTTCACTCTAATTGAGCTCCTCCGACAAATGATGAATATCGTCTGAATAATTTATTATTTGAACTAAGTCGATGGACAGGAGTCCGATGAATTCATTTTCGGGCTCTCAAGAGGAAGGGATTGCAAATCAGATCGTGGCTCTGAAGTTGGAATAGTACATGATGTTAACTAGGGGGAGTTGTAATAACAAGGGTTACTTTTTGCCAAAATGCGGGTAGTCCCATGCACTGCGAGCACCTCATTTACATGATATGGATGCCTAATTTGCCAAACCGAAAAACAAAAGGTAGAGAAAAGTAATGAAGAAGATGGTGTTGTCCATTGGAGTGAATAGGCCCTCGCGTTACATTTTCTGCCATCACACGTTCAGAAATGTACTGATCCAAAACTTTAATATAACTCAAATGCTAAGTATTCATTGAGCACTATTAAAGCAGAAATGATGATTTTTGTAAAAAAAGGAGTTAATTGATTTGGCAACTGAGGCATCCATATATTTCACACGTTGCCGAAAAAAAAAATTCAAACTTACTCTTGCAACCCATAATAAGTACTATTGAGGATTGAAATATAAATTAAATATCCAGGGTAAATTCAAATGATGGACTCTATTTCAAAAAAAATTCATACAAGGTGTCCGAAAAGTTCTTGACTCATTCTAAAACTCATAGAAAAGCAACAAATAGTCGAACCTATAAACGGTTTGCGCCATAACACTTCGCAGGGGAAAGAATTTTTCATAACATCGTAAGAAAAGGAAAAAAGAAGAAAAAATGTAATTTTAAGTAACTTACTATACGGCTGTAACGTCATAGTAAGAAAAACAAAAGTCATGTGAGGTCTTTAATCATTTTATTAAGTAGAAAGCAATACCTTTCATTACTAAAGATCAATGTGTGCACCACATGTTGTTCAAACTGCATCTAAACGGTATTCAAGTTCATCCCATATTCATAGTTGCTAAACATGAAAGGGGGACAGAAGAAACTTATAAAAATGTAGATTTCATATTTTATCACAAATAGATTTTTTTTCTTTTAAAACTTTTCATAATCTGTATCTCGTTGTGACCACTTTTGTAGTTCGAAGTATGTTATTCGTATGTATCTAGGACTATATACAGGACATATACCCGTATACAGTCAAACCCGCTTATTGGACTATCGGATAAAAGAATATCCCGCCCTATGAAATACATTCTTCAATGTACCAAACCAATGATGTATGTTGTTTTAATCCTAATGGAATATCCCGTTTATTAGAATAATTTTTCGTGTAAATTGGCTATTCCATTAAGCGGGCTTGACTGTACCTATATATTAGGATTATATAACCATGTATCTAGGACTTACGGTTGCGAAAATAGAGGTCTTTCAGGTTCAACGAACTC